>NW_028261384.1:44261169-44526169 GCF_051295495.1 Thamnophis sirtalis | reverse complement strand
TTTGATTTGATCATATCTATTACTCATTAATATATATTATTCAATCATCTTATCTCAATTTGAGTACTGACTTGTTTAAAACTTTCTGTATATGAAGGCTACCTAATATACCCTTATATTTTTCTTTGACTTTTTCCATCTCCTTTTGTGTCAGTGGAAATTCTCAGACATCCAGGACTTAGTTGTCTCAAAGGTGCTCTTTCAAAAAGCAACTGGAAACAGGGAAAAATTATCCAGTTGCCTTTTGAAAAAGCACCTTTGGGTCTATGTCTTTTTTGTTTTCAGATTTTTAATAAACTTTATATACGTATACAGATGTGCTAGGTTTTTTTTGTTGTCATCTATTTTTACCTGTCATTGGAATTGTTTGCACTTGTTCATTAGTTTCTCTTATTTTAAGAACTGTAAGCTGAATCTATTTCCCATTAAAATCAGCTTTTTTGAAGTTCACCATATGTAATGATTACACTCATCTTCAGTTTCTATTATGGAAAAGATAATCAAGCAACGAATTAGTGAACACCTAGAAGCAAACAAAGTAATAGCCAAAAGCCAACATGGGTTTGTCAAAAACGTATCATGCCAGACTAATCTTATTGCATTCTTTGATAATGTGACAAAATTAGTGGACCAGAGGAGTGCCATTGACATAGTTTACTTGGACTTCAGTAAGGCATTTGATAAGATAGACCATAACCTACTAGTAGAAGAATGTGGGTTAGACAGCATCACCACCAGATAGATTCGTAACTGGCTGACCAACTGTACTCAAGGTGTAGTCCTCAATGGAACTGCACCTTCATGGAGGGAAGCATGCAGTGAAGTACCCCAAAGCTCTGTTTTGGACCCAGTACTCTTCAACCTCTTCATCAATGATTTGGATGAGGGAATAAATGGGGAACTCATCAAATTTGCAGATGATACCAAGCTGGCAGGAATAGCCAACACTCCAGAAGACAGGCTTAAGATACAGAAGGATCTTGACAAACTTGAACATTGGGCACTATCTAATAAAATAGAATTCAATGGTGAAAAGAGTAAGGTTCTACATTTAGGCAACAAAAATGAAATGCACAGGTACAGTATAGGTGCTACGTTGCTCAACAGTAGTAACTGGGAAAGGATTCTTGGAGTCCTAGTGGACAACCATTTAAATATGAGCCAGCAGTGTGCAGCAGCTGCCAAAAAAGCCAACACAGTTCTAGGCTGCATAAACAGAGGAATAGACTCAAGATCACGTGAAGTGTTAATACCACTTTATAATGCCTTGGTAAGGTCACACTTGGAATACTGCATTCAGTTTTGGTCACCACGATGTAGAAAAGATGTGGAGAGTCTAGAAAGAGTGCAGAGAAGAGCAACAAAGATGATTAGGGGACTGGAGACTAAAACATATGAAGAACGGTTGCAGGAACTGGGTATGTCTAGTTTAATAGAAAGAAGGACTAGGGGAGACATGATAGTAGTGTTCCAATATCTCAGGGGTTGCCACAAAGAAGAGGGAGTCAAACTATTTTCCAAGGCACCTGAGGGTAGAACAAGAAGCAATGGGTGGAAACTAATCAAGGAGAGAAGCAACTTACAACTGAGGAGAAATGTCCTGACAGTTAGAACAATTAATCAGTGGAACAGCTTGCCTCCAGAAGTTGTGAATGCCCCAACACTGGAAGTTTTTAAGAAGATGTTGGATTGCCATTTGTCTGAAACGGTATAGGTTTTCCTGCCTAAGCAAGGGGTTGGACTAGAAGATCTCCAAGGTCCCTTCCAACTCTGCTATTGTATTGTATTGTATTGTACCCCATTACATGATCTCTTTCTCTCATTCCAGCTCCTGATGTTTTCATGCTTTTCTCCAATCTAGGAAGGAAAAAGTTAGCAGTGAGACTAATCAAGAATTTTCTACAATAGGAATGCTTGGTTATCAAGTAAACTTACCAAGTTTGCTTCTTACTAGATGTCAGGCTAATTAAAGTTTCCTGTCATTACTATCTCTTATCTTTTTGAAAGATAGGCATTGTTGCTTCTTAGAATTAAGTCAGTGTTGAGGAAACCTGAATTAGTCACATAGAAAGCACACAAATATTTTGCTTCTAAATTTTATCTAGGATTTTTAAAGTAATAGTTTTGATGGCATAATATAAACCATGAGCTCAGGGCAATAGTAAGCCTTAAATTACATGTCATAAGTCATATTTGTTAAAAGATTATTAATATGAATATTTACCTTTTGTGTAATAATTTTTCTATTCTATTATCTTAAAGATTACTGCTTGGGACAATTTCTGGAATTGCTTTGGAATTTTAACAGCCGTTAGATGGTAGGTTTAAAGACAGTTGAACAAAGCAAGTCTGAGGATAGTTAACAAGTATTAAAACCTACACAAGCCATTTTATATATTCCCACCAATAATTAACATAGACATAAACTTCAGCTGACACAGTCTGCATTCTGATGTACTGTGCTTGATGGTAGCTAATGTTTTTTTAAATTTTAAAATAAAGTGGGTAGGGCTTTTCAGAAAGAAACATTAATTTTTACAGATTGTTCTTTCCTATGGTATTAATCCATACTTGTCAGATCTCAAATTTAATGAACTCTTTCAGAGGAAACAAAGCTATCCTCTTCTTTCTTCCATTTGTGAAATTAATTCTCTGCATAGATGTATATATACATTCACCAGGAATTCCTATAATCATGTGAAAATAAAGCAGCCCTAATCTTGTCTTCTAAAATATGAAGGGATTCATGTCATGGACTTCCACAGTGAGAGAAAGACTTTTACAGTGATACTAATTTCTATTCTTTCTTCATTTTAATGTGAGCATTTTGAGATGTGATATTTTTGTCTTGCAGCTGAGTAATTAAAACGTGTTTCATACCAGTATATTACAAGACTTGCAAAGTTCTGTTTGGGAATAAGGTAGAATAAAATATGTCTCCTTGTTATCACTTAGAGTATACTAGTAAAGAACCCTACTGTTTTTGTTTTGTTTTGCTTCTTAAAGCCCCCTGCTGCTGTTGATTACACCTAGATCTGCTACTGATTGGAACTGTTAAAAGGCAAAGATAGTGTGGATGGTTGCTGAATCTTTTAATTGTAGCACTAATAAGATGTTTTCTCTGGGACATGATGGAGCTGATCATATTAATAAATGTATAAAATGTCCATGAAAATTCCCTTTGCCTTCATATTTTGAAGGTGTGAATCTAGTGCTTTCAATCTTAATGTGACATGTCAGGTGCAAGTTTTTTTTTTAAAAAAAACAAAACACTTCTACTGAATATAGTTAATGGAATGCCATAACACGGGGAAGAAAAACCTTGCACAAAATATATTTTGTATCATGAGAACATTTTAAAACTTGCAAATTCTGTGAAAGAACTGTAGGAAAAAGAGGTAATCCTTGATTTATAGCCATTAATTTACAACACACTGAAAAAAGTGACTTATAAACTGGTCCTTGTATTTATGGTCCTTCCATTTGGTTTGCAGGATCCAAATGTTCATGATCAAGGTTCGGGTGGTAGCCAAGTCACCGTAGGGTCATGCAATCATGTTTTGTGATCTTCCCAGTCGGCTTCTGACAAGCAAAATCAATGGGGAAAGCTGAATTTGCATAATAGCCATATAATTCATTTAGCAACTGCGGTGATTCGCTTAAAACTGTGGCAAAAATGCTTTTGCAAAATTGGGCATGACTCACTTAATCATATTGCTTAGCAATGGTAATTTTGGTCTCAACTGTGGTCATATGTCAAGGATTATCTGTATATAGATATCTGTTCAAATTTCTCTGACTTATGTTTTAAGGGCTGGTGCAGAAAATACCTGGAAAGCATTTATCTCCCTCTTTATACCCATGTTTGATGAAAAGAAGTGCTGTTTCTATTTCAGTCAAACAAAGGTTCAAAACCCAAAATTTGGTGTGCGGATCTTCTATCTCTCTGTCTCTGTGTATGTAAATTCAAAATGAGGGTTGGAAGGAATCACAGTTTGAATGGCTTAGTGCCACAATGCTGAGGGGAGGGGGAGTAGGAGAAGGAGTAGGAGGATGTCTCAATATAGCTAAGCTTACTTCTATAAACCTGAATACTGGCAACTCACCATCTGTATTTTCCTACTATGTGTTTGGGCAATTAAACACCATGTCATTCTCATCCTAAGCCACCTACTGACAATTTCTACAGATTACACAAAAAAGATATATAAAAACAATTCATTTTTATCATTTATCACCATATATGGTGATGGTTAGTAGCAGAATTTACAATTGCAATAACTATTGACATTCCATTTGGCTAGCATTTTTCAACCTGAGAAACATGTGTTGTTCTTGTTAGTTGCAAAGTTGTGTCTGACCCATCGCGACCCCATGGACAATGTTTTTTCTGTCCTCTGCCAACCCCTGGAGTCCATTTAAGCTCACACTGGCTGCTTCAGTGACGTCATCCAGCCACCTCATTCTCTGTCATCCCCTTCTTCTTTTACCTTCAATCGTTCTCAGCATTAGGCTTTCCTCCCCAAGAAAAAACATCTTAATTTATTGGCAGTAGTCCCCATATGCGGTGATCTTGGAGCCTAGGAAAATAAAATTGGTCACTACTGCCATTTCTTCCCCAACTATTTGCCTGGAGTTGAGAGGGCCAGATACCATGACCTTAATTTTCTTAATGTTGAGTTTCAAGCCAACTTTTGCACTCTCTTCCTTCACACATATCAAGAGGCTTTTTAGTTCCTCTTCACTTTCTGCCATTAGAGTGGTATCACCTGCAAATCTGAAGTTATATATCTCCCGGAAATCTTAATACCAACTTGTGATTCATCTATCCTTGTCTTTCTCATGATGTGCTCTGCATATAAGTTGAATAGGTAGGGTGACAGTATACAGCCTACTGAACTCCTTTTCCAATTTTGAACCAATCAGTGGTTCTGTGTCCAGTTCTCACTGTTGCTTCTTGACCTGCATATAGATTTCTCAAGAGACAAATAAGTTGGTCTGATACTCCCATCTCTTTAAGAACGTACCACAATTTGTTGTGATCCACACAATCAAAGGCTTTAGCGTAGTCAATAAAGCAAATGTTTTTCTGGGACTCCCTAATTTTCTTCATAATCCAGCATATGTTGGCAATTTGATTTCTAGTTCCTCTGCTTCTTTGAAATCCTGCCTGTACAGTTTTCGGTCCACATTCTGCTGGAGCCTAGCTTGTAGGATTTTGAGCATAACTTTGCTAGCATATGAAATGAGTGCAATGATGTGGTAGTTGGAACATTCCTTGGCATTGCCCTTCTTTGGAATTGGAGTGTAAACTGACATTTTCCAATCCCGTGGCCACTGTTGAGATTTCCAAATTTGCTGAGAAATTGAGTGTAGCATTTTTACTGCATCATCTTTCAAGATTTTGAATAGCTCAGCTGGAATATTGTCACCTCCAGGAGCTTTGTTGTTGCACAGACTACCTAAGGCCCATTTGACTTCACATTGTAGAATGTCTGGCTCGAAGTCAGTGACCACCCCATCGTGGTTATCAGAGATGTTAAGCTCGCTCTTGTGTAGTTTTTCTGTATAATTTTGCCACCTCTTCTTAATCTCTTCTGCCTCTCTTAGATACCTGCTAATTTGGTCCTTTATTATGCCCATCTTTGCATGAAATGTTCCCTTCATATCCAATTTTCTTGAAGATATCTCTGGTCCTCCTTATTCTATTGTTTTCTTCTATTTTTTTCCACTGCTCTTTTAAGAAGGCATTTTTATCTCTTCTAGCTATTCTCTAGTGTACAACAGGAGGGGCTACTGATGGATTATTGTCACAGTTTGATTGGTCTGGAGACTGCGTATTATTTTTGCAGCCATTTCTCTATCTGACTTGTTGCTCCAGTTTTCAACTTAGTCTGGTCCTATTGTTTTTCTTTTGGCTCCTGATTGAATCCTTAGATACTAAGATTGGTAAAGTTCTTTAAATTGGCTTAATAAAAATTCTAATTAGAGGTATCTGGCTGTTGGCTGTTCACACGCTGCCATCTTCCTGGGTCATCAGAACACCAGTCCGGTAGCCAGATTGTGGAGCCTGGGTGATTCCCGTTTCCTGGGAAAGGGGTATCAGGCTCCGAGAGGCAGAACAGTGAGGAGAGCGATCTTCCTTTTCGGCCATAGCCCGTACATCAGGAAACACCAAGACTGCAGCTTGCTGGCGGAGTGATCGGGGCAGAATGGCGACAGATGGTGGCCATTTTAAATTTGGCCAAGAGGCTCTGCAGCAGCTATAGTAAAGGTGACGGGCTCTGCTCATCAGCCATAACTCTCGTTGCCAGCCGCAATGCCTGGGAGTTGATCAGAGGTGGCTGGGCTGCAACAAGGCAACTCGAAGGGTGTGAGTATTCCATGGCAAGGTCACAAAATGGTGGCCTCCAGGACCGATGCCGACTCGGGACATTAGATCAGGATCAAGCCCCGAGAGTGGAGGAAGGATCACCTAGGCCCTGGTATGCCCAGGAGCAAGGGGCCCAAGGCATCTGCTTCTCAGTGTCCCTCTAGGGCCACAGTTAGAAATGAGCAGCGCAGACAAAAAGTGCTTGAGAAAAGAGTGGCCTGAGCTGAGTAGCAGAAGGAAGCCCAGGCCCATAGGCTTAGCCCTGCCCACAGGTCAAGATCACCTGTGAGGTTATCTAGCCCTTCCTCTCACTCTCCACTATCTCCTGTTAGACCCAGAGGGCAGGCTGGGTATGATATTTGGATAACAAATCCAAATGGCTATAGCGCCCTATTCTGGGGGGGGGGGGCTTGTTTATGTAGTCTTTAGACCCTATCCGTGTGGAAAACAAGGATAAGAAAAAGGTGTTGCCAACTACCCCTAAATGGCCAGGAATGTGGCCAGCCTCATATTCCTGGTGGCTTCCCTTCCGGGCCCCAGAACCAGATTATCAGCAGCAGAGATACTTTCAACCAAGGTCTGATATACAGAACCCCAGGCCATTTTATCAAGACAGGAATAGATTCCACAATCAGCCCAAGCGGCCCTTTCACGGGTCCGGAGGTTGTCCCTACCACAAGGGGAAGTGACTCAAATCCGAGTCTCCTCATAGGTGGTCGCCTAGCTCAATTTGTGGATCAGTGGGAATACATTATGACTGATTCTTGGGTCCTCAGCACAGTGAGGAAGGGGCTCAGACTATAATTTATCTCCTTTTCACCAAACCACTTCAGGCAGTTCCCGTCATCAAAGAACCAGGTAAAGCACAAGTTCATGAGGCTACCTATTCACAATCTACTAGAGATCCAAGCGACAGGCAGTTCCACTAGCAGAGCAAGGATTGGGGTTCTACTCTAATCTTTTTGTAGTGCTGAAGAGTTCGGAGGGCTGAAGGATGATTCTCGATCTGAAGTCCTCAACGTTTATCTAGTCTACATAAGGTTCAAAATGTCCTCCTTGTCCTTCTTGTAGGGGGTCAGGTGGGAGATCACCTGGTATCCATAGACCTCACGGAGGCATACCTGTGTATCCTGATTGTACCAGCACACTGCAGGTTCCTCAGGTTCTCTCAGGCAGGGTCCCATTATCAATATTGGGCCCTTCCCTTGGCCTGGCATTGGCTTCCAGGACATTTACAAAAGTCCTGGCCGCATTGGCAGCTTTCCTGCACACCACCCCAGTGAGACTCCAATGCTACTTGGATACATTCTGGTCCAAGCCCAATCGTCCACACAGGCATCTCACAATCTTCACTTCCCGATCCAGATGCTTCGGGACCTGGGTTTTTCAGTGAACTTTGTGTAAAGTCATCTTCCACCTTCGATGAGACTCCTGCATTTGGGGGAAATTATAGACTCCAGGACAGGGATGGTATTCCTGTCACAAGACTGTCAGTCCAGCCTACGAAGGTCAGTTTGGCAGGTGCTTTCCAAGTGGACAGTTCTTGCCGTCGAGCTTTCCTGCCTGTTAGGCAAGATGATTTTGTGCATTGGGATAGTGCCCTGGGCACGATTGCACACCAGGACACTGCAGTGGGCGCTCTTCCCTTACCAGTGGAGGTCGATGAGCAACTCAAACCTTCTTATTCAAGTGTCGGCTCAGGTGTGCCTGTCTCTTTGATGGTGGTTCGTCCCAGCGCTGCCCAGGGGATCCAAATTCAGGGAACCAACAAGAGTTACCATCACAATGGATGCGAGTCTCTTCAGCTGGGGAACATTGATGGAGTCATGACTGGTTTGTGTGTGTGTGTGTGTGTGTGTGTGTGTCGATGGACAGTGACAGACCTGCACCACAATATTAACTGGCTCAAACTGAAGGCAGCTTGTCTGGCGCTGTGCCACTTTCAGAGCTCCCTGCCAACCGACACATACTGCTCCTGACAGACAACATCGCCACAAAGGGCCATGTAAACCATCAGGGGGGCACGCACTCAAAGGCCTTGTGGATAGAGGCACAAAAATTTGGGTCTTGGACAGGACAACAACTTGCTTCAATTGTGGCGGAGCACATCTCGGGGTCAGCCAACCACCAGGCCGATTGAGTCAGCCGGGCCACCATAGACCATGGAGAGTTGTAGTTTAATCCCGAACTGTTTCAGCAAATTTGCCAGCGATTTGTCACTCCAACAGTGGACCTATATGCCACCCCGGTTAATGCCCAGCTCCCTTGGTTCGGATAAACCAGCAACCCCTGGCTGAGTGAGATCCTGTCCTGAGGGATTCTCCAGGACCGATCTACTGATAGGGTCCATAGGTCGGTGAATCATGGATGCTTGGGCCGGGGGGCGAGAAATATGACCTCCATGCTCTCTGCTAGTGCCTTCTGTATGACCCTTAGGATAAGGGGAAGAGGAGGGAAGGCATAATGCAGTTCTGGAGGCCAAGAGCAATGGAGAGCATCGACCCCCTCCACCAGAAATCTGGAATAAAACCTCAGGAGGTGTGTATTGTCTGGGGTGATGAAGAGGTCCACTAATGGGAGGCTGAAATGGTCTAGTGATGGGTACAGGCACCACTTGGCTTAGTCCACTGACGCTTGGCTGAGCCAGTCCACGTTTGCCACCCCAGAGATGTGTACTGCCACTAGATAACAGGTGCCTCTCTGCACAGAGGCCCAGTCACTTGGTCTCTTGCATGAAGGATCAGGAGCGGATCACCCCCAATAGTTTATGTGGGCTTTGGCAGCCATATTGTTCATCAGAATCAGCACATAGTTGTTTGAGACCATCTGCTGAAAGTGACAGAGGGACAGGTGGAACATGGTCAGCTCCAAACAATTGATATTCTGAGTCTGGTCTTTTTGGTCCCCCTGGGCCATCTGAGACTGACGGAAGGCTCCCATCCAAACAGGCTGGGAGGCATTCGTAGTCACTGTCAGTCGTTCCAGTTCCTTGAAGTAGCCCCCTCTGGCAATAGCTGGTGACCTCCACCAGTGCAGAGACTGGATGACCTCTGAGTGGACGGTGACCATGGTTATGGAACTGCTGTTGTCCATTCTCTGAAATGGTAAAAGGAACCATTGAAGTTCTCTGATGTGCAGGCGTGCCTAGGGGGTGATGGAAATGCTGGACACCATTTTGCCCAGTAGCCGTGAGGGCATGGCTAAGGATATAATCCTCTCCCTCTCGACCTGCCTTGCTAGTTCACTGATGCTGGTCTGTTGCTCCTGGGACAGGTAAACCCTGCACGTCTGTGTATCAATAAGAGCTGCCAAACTGAGCAGCCAGTTAGTTGGTTCCAAGTGACTCTTGTCAATATTGATGGAAAAGGCATGTGAATGTAACGTCTGGACCGTGAGTCTCAGGTCCTCCCTTGCTTGGATGATAGAGGAGGACTGGATAAATATATCATCTAGGTAGCATTTGGACCCACACGGGGATGGCCCGCAGATGGGCTACCAATGCTGCTAGTACTTTAGTGAATGCCCTGGGCACTGAAGAAAGGCCAAATGGTAGGGCTCTATACTGATAATGACAGCCCACATAATGAAAACGAAGGTATCACCAATGAAGGTGCAATATGGGAATATGGAGATAGGTTTCCGTTAATCTATGGACGTGAGGAAGTCACCCTCCTGTACGTCCCCCAGAATGGTCTGCAACGAGTGTATCTTAAAATGCCTGTAGAGCAGATGGCGGCTCTCCACCCCGCTCCAGTAGCTTTGGGGATCATGAAGAGAATTGAATAGAATCCCTGCCTTCATTGACCCTCTGGCACCAGCTGGATGGTTAGAATATCCAGTAGGTGTTGAATAGCCACCTGCATGAGAGCCCTCTTTGCCAGATTGTGTGAGACAGGGCAATGAAGGAAAAATCTTGGGGGTGTGAAGATGAATTCTAGGGCTAACCCAGCCCTTACCATATCTCTGACTCATACATCTGAGTTAATTTCATCTCAAGGATGGGCCAGGTGGCCTCCAATGGGAGAAATTGCCGCATCGGCATTAAGGACGATGGAAGAAACCCCCCCCCACGAAAGGGGCTTTTAGGTCTACCTCTAAATGGTCATTCCGCCTGTTGTTGTTGCCTTGGGAAGTACCCCCCCCCCTCCCGGTGGCCTGAAATTTGCTAATCCATATTCTGGGGCCTAAAAGGCAGGCCGTTACAAGTAAGGCAAGGGGCGAGATTATCCCCTCCTGGTGACTGATGGCAATTTTTTTCCTAGTCTCCACCAATATGGGGTGTAGAGATTCTCCGAGCAAGGATTCCTTTTTAAATGGAGCTGATGCCAGGCACCATTTGTGGTGAGCATCTGCCTGCCACTGTCAGAGCCAGAATAACCTCCGCGCTGCCTGAGGAGGCCAGAAACTTGGTTGCAAATCTGGTGACGTTAAGAGCTGCATCACCCAAAAACTGGCTCACCACCACCAGCTTGTTGACATCCTGGTGCGCTGTAGTATCTGTCACTGGGATCCTTTCCTGCAGCTGTCAAAGCCAAAGCAGTGAAGCCCGATTAAAAAATGACGCTGTTGTGGAAGCCGGACCGCCCATGACGTTGCTTGAAGGGTCTTTTGCAGGGTGAGATCCATTCATCTATCCCCTGGCTTCAAGGACTCCTCGGGCACCCTGGGCAGAGTAGATGAGGTAGAGAGTGCAATGTCTTGTTTAAATGCATTGGCAATAATGTCCTGCAAATTTGGTTGGGCCATTGGGTCTGCCTGCAGTTCTGGGCGAAGACCCATAGCCCATGGTGGAGCAAAAGTGGCTGTTGGCGCTGCCCTGCCTGAAGAATAAAGCTGCTCTATGCGGCCAGATGGAATATTTAAATCTGACACTGATCCCCTTAGACCTGTGGTGTTGATAGGGAAAACTGGGCTTGAAGGAGAGATCTGCCCTTCAGCTCCCCCTGGTGACAGAACCACTAGTGTTTATCATAAGCAGAATAGTTTTGCCTCTAAGAAGGGATCCTGATTGCCAGCCTGAGAGCAAAGACGAATAATGTCTTATTCCTCCTTTTTTCAAATCTTGAGGCAGGCTTGGAGCTCTTGCTGGGCTTGCTCTGCTTAGTAGTGGTTTTAGAGCTACATTTGTGCCTTTCTGAAATTGAGAGCCGCTTTGAAGTTGAGGGAGCTGCTGGCAAAGATAACCCAGTTTGCCCCCTGTCTCTATCAGCCTGACTTCCCTCGCACTGATCAACTGCTTCTGCTGTGCCCTCCATTTT
This sequence comes from Thamnophis sirtalis, assembly GCF_051295495.1. Lineage (NCBI taxonomy): Eukaryota > Metazoa > Chordata > Lepidosauria > Squamata > Natricidae > Thamnophis > Thamnophis sirtalis. Next base: position 44,514,538 of record NW_028261384.1, on the reverse strand, counting down.
GAAAAAGTGTCAGGCAGCATTTTTCGGGCCTTTTTTCCATCTGCGCTATGCAAGGATGTCTTCAGCGCTTGGAAGAAATATCTGGGGCTATTCTGGCTGCAGGTGAGGCTTCCAATATTGTAAAAAAGTGGCCCCAGTTGTTTGCCTGCCAAAAGCGCTGTTGATTTGAGTGAAGTCTCTTTTCGCATCTCTTAAAGTTCTAAGAGCTGGGGGAGACAGACATTATACACAGGCCATGTATTTCCCTGCCCACTTCCTTCATCTTTTTCATGTGAAGCACTACTCCCAAAAGGATCGCTGAAGTCTGGATTCCAGGTACCCTCTTTTTCAACCATCCATCTTCCTTCCCCTGCTACAGCTCATTGTTATAGCTCTCAATCCACTCTGGTCCCTTGCTCGGGCACCTTCTCTTGCCTGGGTCAGCTGGACTGCTGTCTTTTTGTTCCAGATGAATGCTTATCCAGTCTCATCCCAGCAAGCAGGTCACATACTACCTAGACCCCTTCCAGTCAGGCTTCAGGCCCGGTTACAGCACAGAAACCGCTTTGGTCGCATTGATGGATGATCTCTGGAGAGCCAGAGATGAAGGACGTTCCTCCATCCTGGTCCTCCTTGACCTCTCAGCGGCTTTCGATACCATCGACCATGGTATCCTTCTGCGACGACTGCGGGAGGTGGGAGTGGGAGGCACCGTGTTGCGGTGGTTCTCCTCCTACCTCTCGGACAGGTCGCAGTCGGTGTTAGTGGGGGGGCAGAGATCGTCCCCTAGGCCCCTAAATTATGGGGTGCCTCAGGGTTCGGTCTTATCCCCCCTACTATTCAACATCTACATGAAACCGCTGGGAGAGATCATCCGCAGGCACGGGATTAGATACCATCAATATGCGGACGATACTCAATTGTATCTGTCCGCCCCGTGCCAACTCAATGAAGCGGTAGACGTGATGAGCCGGGGTCTTGAGGCCGTTATGGACTGGATGAGGGTGAACAAGCTTGTGCTCAACCCAGAAAAGACCGAGTGGCTGTTGTGTTTCCCTCCCAAAGATTTGGCTATTATTCCACCACTCAGGCTGGGGGGTCAAATTTTATACCCCTCAGAGAGGGTTCGCAACTTGGGAGTCCTCCTGGATCCACAGCTGTCATTTGACCACCACTTAACGGCTGTGACCAGGGGGGCATTCGCCCAGGTTCGCCTGGTGCGCCAGTTGCGACCCTACCTGAATCGGGAGGCTCTCACAACAGTCACTCGGGCCCTTGTGACCTCTAGGCTGGAATACTGCAATGTGCTCTACATGTGGCTGCCCTTGAGGAGCATCCGGCGACTTCAGCTAGTGCAGAATGCAGCCGTGCGAGTGATTGCGGGTGCACCCCGATTCACCCGCATAACACCTATCCTCCGCGAGCTGCGCTGGCTACCTGTTGATCTCCGGATGCGCTTCAAGGTGCTATTAATCACCCATAAAGCCCTACATGGCAGTGGATCTGGATACTTGAGAGACCGCCTTCTGCCAATTACATCCCTACGACCGATAAGATCTCATAGATTAGGCCTCCTCCGTATTCCATCGGCCAGCCAGTGTCGGCTGGCAACTACAAGGAGGAGGGCCTTCTCAGCAGTAGCCCCGACCCTTTGGAACGAGCTCCCCGTGGAGATTCGTACCCTCTCCACCGTCCAGGCCTTCCGCATAGCCTTGAAGAACTGGCTCGCCCGTCAGGCCTGGGGATAGGATAGTTACCCCGCCCGAACGATGAGTGTATGTTGCTTGCTATTTTATTACATGTTTTGTCCTAATGTCTGTATTCCCCTTTCCCAGTTTTTGTGTGAGCCGCCCTGAGTCCCCTCAGGGAAAAGGGCGGCCTACAAATTCTAATAAAATTGAAATTGAAAATTGAAAATACTGGTCAGTCTCCTCTTAGCAGACGGGTTAAATGGTGGGGTCATAGTCAGCTGGCCGTAGACTCTTCTTCCTATCTCTCCTCTCTCTTCCTTCCCTCCTGCTGCTTGCTGGTCTATTCTTCTACTGCCTCTGCTCCTTTATTGATTCTTCTGCCTGCCTGCCTTTCTATTGATCTTTCTCTTCTCCTTCTCTTTTTTTAACTTTTTAACACACACTTTCCCCTACTTTTCCCAACACTCGTTTCTCCACCTTCCCTCACACTCGTTTCTCTGCCTTTCCTCAACTTATCTCATGCTTTGCTTTCCCCAACTCGGCGGGATGGAGGCCAGGTGATCCGGTAGGCCCTGCTTCTCTTTTCTCCCTTCTCCCTCAGTCTTGCCCCCAAAGAGACTCACCTCTCTCTTTCACCTTCTCCTTCTATCTCTTGCCCTCCTCTTTTCCACCAAAACCTCTTCCTTTTCATTTCCTTCTTCCTCTTTCTCCATGCTACACTTTCTTTGGTGTATATACTAATTTTTTAGAGTGTTTATTAATATATAAGCATTTAAATACAAAAGCAGGAAGCAGGCATTAGATTGTGATATTATGAGATTAACAATTCATAATCAAAGACTAGGATACAAAGAAAGCAAAAAAGAGGCCTGTAAAGGAGTGGATGGCAGGACAGAATTCCAAATAAATCCTGATTTTTGTTTGGTTGATGAGGAAAGATGAAACCATAAAGTTTGATACTTTGGATTGGAATATAAAATTTAGTCATTCTCATTTTTTTTTCATGTTCTCATTTTTGTAAGCACTAAAAGTCCATCTGTTTGAAAAAAACAGCAACCCACTCTCAGATTCTTTAGCTTACTTCTGAAATTTGCAGCCCTTGAAAAAGTTCTGAGCTCCAACATTCACTCACCAAGGCTGGGAAAAGAGTTTTCCAGATTAACAGAGATTTAAAAGCCATTTCTAAAATCAGTTGGTCCAGTCTACCTTCCCTGTTCAAAAAAGACAAGCGCTTCTCTCTTTACAGCAAAAGAGCAGAAGAAAAAACCTCCCAGAAATCTCTCACCTAATTTGCCTGTTTGTAGTGTCTGATTTTAATATATAGTACTCAAGATATCCTTATTTTAATCGTCTTCTTAATACATTTTAGCTAGGAAACACTTCTTACAATTGATTATATCTAGTACTAACATTAGTATGTCTTTCAATACTGAACTTGATCATAGCATTTTTTATTCATTTTTGTGTAAATGTCTATTAAATTTAATTAGTTAATTATTTCTATACTATCCATTTCATTTAAGTGATTCTGGGTGGTTTACAACAAGTGACTAAAGTAGTTTGTACAAGTTTTGGAGCAATTTTTTTTTACAAATGTTTCACTAAGAAAAATGCCAATAGTGTCTCTAGTAAAATACAGGAAAATGAATACTTATTGTCTTTAATAAAATATAGGAAAATAAACACTTATTTAATTAGGAAAGAAAATATTATTTCTAGGGACCATAAACACTTTTAATATAATGTATATATTACATAACATACATTATATTATTCAAAACAATATATTGGTTTACAAAAGTGACCAAAATAGTTTGTACCAGTTTGGGGGAAATATGTTTTACAAATGTTTCACCATGAAAAATGTTAATATTTTCTCAAGTAAAATACAGGAAAATATTTATTTAATTATGAAAGAAAATACATTTCTAGGGGCCATAAATAAATGCAATGTATATATTACACACTATGCATTCTCTATATTATTCAAAACAATATATTTAATTTTTTTACAGAAAAGGAAAAGAAATATGGTTTAAAGGTGAAGATTAGAAAGAGAAACATTCAGGGATTTCAAGAAATAGTTGTAGCAACTGCTATACAAGTGTATAAATTATAATTTCACAGATTTCCTTCTTTTCCTCCCTTTCTCTCCTCAACAACTCTTACTATAATTAGCCAACATTAACAGCAAATGTTTGCTTTGGTTAAATTATTCAGAACATTTATTTTACTTGTCAAAGGTTAGATCAGGTTGTTGTTTGAACTGGTAATTAAATGCAGGCTAATACACTACCATATTTATATGCACTGTAAGCCCTGTTTCCTTCTCCTTCTGTATAATTTTATAATGTTGAGAGTTGACATTTAGAAAGACTTTTAAACTCAAGATGCGTAAACCAAGCTGAAAAGCCAGGCTTGGTTTGTATATGAACTTCCAATAAACTGTGCATATGTATAGCTAAAAGTTGGGTTTTAGATGATATCCTAGTTCAAGATTACTAAATTACATTAAAAAATGCACATTAAAATGTTCTCATATCACAAGTCTCCCTAAATTCCTAGCATCTTTTATATTCCTTTTCATTACTCCTACTATTCAGGTGAAACTCAAAAAATTAGAATATCGTGGAAAAGTTCATTTATTTCAGTAATGCAACTTAAAAGGTGAAACTAATATATGAGATAAGACTCATTACATGCAAAGCAAGATAGTTCAAGCCATGATTTGTCATCATTGTGATGATTACGGCGTATAGCTCATGAAAAACCCCAATCCACCATCTCAGAAAATTAGAATATTACATGCAATCAATAAAACAAGGATTGTACATAGAACAATATTGGACCTCTGAAAAGTATAAGCTTGCATATGTACTCAGTATTTGGTTTGGGCCCCTTTTGCAGCAATTACTGCCTCAATGCGGTGAGGCATGGAAGCTATAAGCCTGTGGCACTGCTGAGGTGTTATGGAAGACCAGGATGCTTCAATAGTGGCCTTCAGCTCTTCTGCATTGTTCGGTCTCATGTCTCTCTTCTTTCTCTTGGCAATGCCCCATAGATTCTCTATGGGGTTCAGGTCAGGCGATTTTGCTGACCAATCAAGCACAGTAATCCCATTGTCATTGAATCAGGTTTTGGTGCTTTTGGCAGTGTGGGCAACTGGAAAATGAAGTCAGCATCCCCATAAAGCTCATCTGCGGAAGGAAGCATGAGTGCTCCACAATCTCCTGGTAGATGGCTGCGTTGACCCTGGTCTTAATGAAGCACAATTGTCCAAAGTCATGTTGCTCAATGATCCAAAGTCCTCTTTTCTGATGAGAGGAACTTTTGCCAAAAGCACCAAAACCTGATTCAATGACCGTGGGATTACTGTGCTAGATTGGCCTCTCCATTCTTCCTCCATACTCTGGGTCCTTGGTTTCCAAATGAGATGCAACAGTTGCTCTCATCAGAAAAGAGGACTTTGGACCACTGAGCAACAAGACTTGGGACCACTGTTGAAGCTTGTCAATGGTTTTGATTTTCAAGTTTCTAGAAGGATAAGCAGCCTTTGGCACACCAGATGTTGTTAAAATGTAAGTCCTAATATCTCTCACTGTTGATTATGTTTGCTAAAAACTCAGAAATTATAGTTTAAGAATGTTAAATATAAACTCTACTTTAGAGTGTGTATGAGAGGATAGAGTAGAATGCTTAGTATCAGGGATGAAAACATGTTTCAGTGTGGTTGATTGATATATTCTGGACATCTAATCTAATTAGAAGTTATACAATAACCCATAAACTTTCGGAGAAAGCTGTTGCAAAAGAAAGGAATATAACTCTGATTATCTCTGCAATCACAGAGCTAAAGAGGGGGAGCAAGTCCCTGCATCTGACTGTTTACATGGCTAAAATTTGAATGTGCTTGTTCCTTGCACCTATTATACAGTGTTTCATAAGTCCTCAGCATTTGATATGTTTTAAGGTATTGCTGACAAATGTTTCAGATCTTCAGTTTCAATACAGTGATAGCTGTAATTAGATTCTTTTGACATTTGCATATTCTTACTTAGTCTAATAATTTCAGCTCCAATTTAGTCCAGAGTTGTGATTGGGTTGTATCCAACTGAGTGAACAGAAAGTACAATGAGAGCAATATATTCTATTGATCTTCCTTAATTTATAAGATTCTCAGTGGTATATTTGCATAACGCCCAATGATTATTTTAAAAGCAGGATGTTCTAGAGCTTTCATAATTGAGATTAGGCAATCCTTGGAAGTTCCTTAATATTATAAATCTAAATGTTGCAGTGCAAATTCTCCTGCACACCACTTGGAGAATCCAAGCAATGGTTATTTCAGTCTGGTTGCCCTGGAACTGAGGAAAGACTTTTCCTTGGCCACGCCTCCAGGCGTGCCTAATCTCCAGAAACTTTCCTCAGTTTGGCCCGTTTGGAAGCTGTTTTTGGGAGCTCCAGCTGAAATACCTTTTTGCTTGGACTCTCTTCTCTTCTTCTTGACTTTTCTTACTGAGAATCTTTCCCTTTAGGCAATCCTTGCCTTTTCTTCAACTCTATTAACATTTACAAGTATCTACAAACCTCCAGGAGGCAGGAGGTAAGCGTTTGGCTGGGGGGAAGGGCCTCCTTCTTCGATCTCCTCAGGCCGATCTCGGAGGCTTGCCGCGTCTTTAAAACGGCAGAAAGGCTCCAGGAGCCTGCTTTTCCCTCATGGTCCCTGTTTATTGTGTTCTTGCGAGTATTTTTCGTTTTTTAGAACCCCTCGAGCGTAGGAACTGCCGAGGAGATGCGTTTGTTCGCCCGATGGCTAGGGTGATCACCGCATAGCTCCTTTACATCCCCTCATGGCGCGGCGGCCATTTTAGGCATGATTCGTGCCGTTTAGGCCTAGCTGCAAGCCACACAGCCACGCTACATCAGGGACCACTGGGAGGCACTTGGACACTGTTCCCTCTAAGGTGCGCAGCTGCGCGGCCGCGCACGTGGCAAGAAAACACCGCACAGCCGTTTGTAACTGCGCGCAGTGATTTCTGCCACAGGCTCTGGAAGCTGAGGGGAATAGCTGATGCCGCCTCCTCCTCCACCAACAGCACTGCCGGATTTGCCACCAACGCTGCAGCCGAGGTGAAGCCTCCAAAGCTCCTGCAGGCACCCCCGCCCATGGCAGCAGTGGCAGTGCTTCCCCCTCTGCTTGGAGAACCTCAGCTGGGCTCTGGGTTACCCCTGCCACCCCCTGCACCTCCGCTGGGCTTTTCAGAAGCCATGAGGCCTTTTTCCCTGCTCCCGCCCCCTCCGCCGCCTTCCTACTAGCTCCCGTGGCCAAATGGCTCCTCAAAAGCACGGCGGAGGAGGAAGGGGGGGATAACGCGGGGGCCAGCTCAGGTGCTCTGCGTGGAGGTGCCTCAGGGTGGTGTCTCATTTGAGTATTGCCTGTCAAGCACTGCTTAGGTTTTTTTGAGATCAGTCAATATTCACTGCAACAGCCGTAGCTTAGTGTAGTAATCCATAACTGGCAAGCCAGTTCTTAGCTTCTCTTTGAATGTACAAAGCAAGGAGAACCTATCATGTCCCACGAGAAAGTGAGAGAGAGAGGGAGACAGGAAGGGAGGGAGAGAGAGAGATATGCAGTTATAGATATAGGTATAGATAGATAAACAGAAGAAAAAGAAAAAAAGGGAAGACAGAATAAAGTCAAACACATAAACAAGGTATTTACAAATGTCTTTTACAATTTTCTAATATTTCAATAAATTATTATACTATATCATTTAAAAGCCTAAAAAACACTAATAAACTCAATGCAAAAAAATGTGAATCATAAAATCACAAAGTGCAATAAATTATTTTTAAATGACAAAAAGCATACAAAAAAAGGAAAAAGAATAAAAATCAATAAAAACATTAAGAAACCACTTTTCAAGTATATCCTTTCTTCCCATTGAACCTCAAATATAAATCAATATATTTGTAAGCATTAGGTTTCTAATTTCTTGTCTGGTCCTTTTATCTATTTTTTCTTTAGAAATTGTATTTAAATGTCTTAAGCATGCATTGCTATGTAACGTACACTATATATGAGAGCTATTTTTAGTTGAATTTGTTCAGATTCTGTTGTGAATGTATACTGTTAGTTTTTTTGCTATTGCTGTGTATTCTCCATATTTAGTTGTATTTGGTTTAGTTATTGAGCTACTCTGAACATTGTTTGCTTACTAAGTTTTTCCTAACATGAACTTGAGTTAATATACTTAATATGAGAAAGGTGCAGCAATTAACACTGCTTTTTAAAAAGAACAATATTTCTCAATTGTTTATCTGTATGAAGTCTGCCTATCTTAAGTTCCTACTATACAAAAAGTATTACCTTCTAAGGCAACCTGTATACAATACATTAGTGGCCAATGTTACATTGCTCCTAATGACAAAATTAGAGCTGTGTTAAGCCTATGAAAAAAGACCCCCAAATCCCAAATGAATACAATCATTATTAAGACCCAATGAAAAAATTACAAAAATTATGCATAAACTTTCATGTTCCCCAAATTTCCAATCCAAAACTTAACCCAGATTCTTCAGACATAGATTTGTAATTCAGAGTCAGACTCGATTATTAGAATGAATGCATTAATCAAGGGTGAATAATGTTGGTGAAATCTCATCTAACCTTCCATAATAATAACATACATACACAAATAGCTGACAGCCACATCTCTGAAACACTATTAAATCTAAACTAAATGTTTATCTAGAACTCAAACAAATAGCTTCTTTTTGGTTTTATTTTTTTTAATATTTATCAGTCTCTCTTTTATTCCATACTTCTGGTTGAAAGACTATTCTATGTCATGCTAAAAAAATGCATATTCTAGTGGCGGCGGGGGCTCGTTGGCATCTTCAGCAGCAGCCCTGCCCCCTGTGAAAAAAACCGAAGATGGAGCAGATCCACGCAGATGACGTTGCTGCAACATGACTGGAGGAGGAATTCTGGGAGTTGAAGTCCACAAGGCTTAAAGCTGTCAGGTTTGAAGACCCCTGGTTTTTTTTCCCCTAAAGGGTTAGGGGTGCAAGGGTCTTGTAACTTGACAGCTTTAAGACTTGCATGCTTCAATGCCAGAGTTTCTGAGCCAACATTTTGGTTGCTAAGCAGGACCGTTGTTAAGTGATACTGATATTATATAACACTTTTAATTAAGCGGGTACCTTGAACTTTGAGTTTCAAATAATACTGATTTCGTTGTTGTCTTAAGTGACATCTGTGAAAAAAATTCAGGTGCTCAGGTATGAAAATATGCCGCTCAAACACTATACTTTTCTCCTCACACTAAAAAAAAATTAGAGGGAACATTGCTCCTGGAGATCAATGCCATCGAGCAGGTGCCCCCGGACCAGGAAGGGAGCAGGTTCTACTCCATTCTCTTCCTGGTCCCAAAGAACTCGGGTGGGTGGAGGGCCATCTTGGACCTCAAGAATCTCAACAGGTACATCGCCTACCGGAGGTTCAAGATGCAGTCCCTCCAATCCATCCTGGCGGGGATCCGCCAGGGAGACCTCCTCACGTCCATCGATCTGCGGGAGGCTTACTTACATATCCCCATTCACTCCCATCACCGGAAGTTCCTGCGCTTCTTCTATGCGGGCCGCCACTTCCAGTAGAGGGCCCTTCCATTCGGCCTGTCCTCGGCCCCCAGGACCTTCACCAAGGTCCTGGCGGTGGTGGCGGCCCATCTCTGCCGCAGGCCCATAAGGCTCCAATGCTACCTGGATGACATCATCATCCAGTCGTTGTCCAGGCGGCAGGCCTTGCGGGATCTCCAGATTACCATGAGGACCCTCAGACACCACGGGTTCTCCCTAAATCTCAAAAAAAGTCACTTCACCTCACCACCAAGATCAATCACTTGGGGGTGGCGATAGACACCTTTTTCTGCAGAGTGTTCCTCTCCCAAGACAGGTTAGAAGCCCTCAGATCCATGACCCACACGGTATTGCAAGCAAGACAGGTTCTGATTGTCCTCCTCTCACAGCTATTGAGGAAGATGATCTCCTGCCTGTCGATCGTCCCCTGGGTGCGCCTCCACTCCAGAGCCCTGCAGTGGCTGCTCCTACCTCATCAGAGGGCCAACAGGAGCAACTCGCCAAGGCTGATTCCAGTACCTCCATCCGTCAAGAGGTCCCTCCGGTGGTGGACATCTCCAGCTCTGATCAAGGGACACCTGTTCAAGGAGCCCGACCGGCTGGTCATTACCACCGACGCCAGTCTCGCAGGTTGGGGAGTGCACATGGTTGGATCAGCTCGTGATCCAGGGCAGGTGGTCCCAGGCAGAGTCGCGTTGCAGCATCAATCTTCTGGAGCTACGAGCCGCGAGGTTGTCCCTCCGTCATTTTCATCGATACATACGTCACCGTCATGTCTTATTGATGACGGACAACATGGCCACGAAGGCGCACATCAACTACCAGGGCGGCACCAACTCCAAAAGACTGATGGCGGAGGCGGAAGCCTTGGGACTCTGGGCGGAGCGGCACTTGGAGTCGATACGCTCCGACCACATCTCCGGCATGGACAATACTCAGGCACACTGGCTGAGCAGGACCATCATCGACTCTGCGGAATGGCAGCTGGATCCTGCCTTGTTTCATCAACTATCCCGCAGGTTCAGACTCCCTCAGGTCGACCTATTTGCGACAAAAGCCAACGCGCACATGCCACACTTCTTTTCCCGCTTCCACACTCCGGGGGCGGAGAGAACGGATGCTCTTCACTGCAGATAGCCTCGCGGCCTCCTCTTCTGCACGTTTCCTCCTCTTCCACTCCTTCCCTGTCTTCTAATCAAGATCATAGAAAAGAGGGCGGAAGTGCTTCTCGTGGCTCCTCATTGGCCCCGGAGATTGTGGTATGCCGACTTGGTCAGCCTATCGGTGTCATCGCCGTGGCGGATCCCCCCTGATCAGGTCTCCCTCAGCCAGGGGGCCATTGTCCATCGGGAACCCCAGTGGCTTCAGCTCGCCGTCTGGCACTTGAGGGGGACCTGCTAAGGGCTGAGGGTATGTCAGAAGACGTCGTCAACACCATCCAAGCGGCTCGTTGTCCATCGACGACTAGAATCTACGACTCCACCTGGGCTACCTTTGCCCAGTGGTATGAGGACTCAGGTCCAGTGGCCAGGGTGCTGGACTTCCTGCAAGGGAGCCTTGGGAGAGGTCTCGCTCCAGCCATGCTCCATCGCCAAGTGGCAGCCTTGTCCACTGTTTGGTCCGGCGACACTTCCACTCAGCAAGATTCCAAGGGTGTGCTGCTTTCTCAAGGGCGCCTCCAACATCCGCCCCCCCCACGGTCCACCGTTACCCGACATGGCAACTTTCTGTGGTTCTACAAGCCCTCACGGGTCTACCTTTGAACCTCTCCAGACGGCTTCTCTCAAACATCTTTCACTAAAGACTTCATTTCTTATAGCCATCACCTCCGCCCGTCGGATCTCGGAGTTGACGGCCCTGTCAATTCGACAGGACTTATGCATCGTCCACCCTGACAGGGTTGTTTTACGACTTGATCCGACCTTTCTTACCAAGGTCAACTCTTGGTATCATAGGACGCAAGAGGTTCTTGCCGAACTTTTGCCCTTGTCCTTCCCAACCGAGCGAGCATAAGTGGCACAAGCTTGACGTGCGACGGGCCCTGAAGATCTACGTCCATCGCACCTCAGAATTCCGGAAATCCGAGGCCCTCTTCATCTCCTTCCAGTCCGGATCTCTGGGAAAGAAGGTCTCTTCCTCTACAATTGGCAGATGGCTCAGGTCCTGTATCGCATCTGCGTACGAAATACAGTCGAGAGCGGTGCCTCTTCGTATAACGGCTCACTCGATGCGACCTCAGCAGCTTGGGCCACGCAAGCTCCAATCGAAGAAATCTGCAAGGCGGCCGCGTGGTCTACACAGCCTCCATTTGTTAGACACTATAAGTTGGACACATTTGCCTCGGCTGAGGTGGCCTTTGGCAGGCGGGTGCTGCAGGCAGTGACTTCTTCTGTTGTACCCCGTGACTCTGATTCTGCCCACTCAGATGGACATTAACTTGGGTATGTCCCATTGCTTGGACTCTCCAAGCGGTGTGCAGGAGAACGACCATTGGTCTTACCTGAAGGGTCCTTCTCTGCACACCGCGGGAGAGTCCAATCCGTCCTGGTCTGTCCGGGGATACGGGGTCGTTGTGTCAACACGGTTCCATTCTACGGTCATCCTCAGCTGCATCTCCACGGCCAAAGTGTCTCACATTTCTGGGGATTAGGCACGCCTGGAGGCGTGGCCAAGGAAAAGTCTTTCCTCAGTTCCAGGACAACCAGACTGAAATAACCATTGCTTGGACTCTCCTGCGGTGTGCAGAGAAGGACCCTTCAGGTAAGACCAATAGTCGTTTTATGTTATTTTAATTTATTTTTGGTAAAAATCAGACATCTCTGTATACAATGGGACATTCTTTTTTCTTGTCCAGAACTATTCACCTATTTCTGTTGTGCTGTATTAATGTTTCCTAGGTTTCAGGAAAAGAATCATCCCTCTATTTTGGATGAATGGGACCATTTTCATTAATGTAAATAAGAAATTAGTTTTTAGTTTGTATATCATATATTCTATATGTTATAGAATTCTCTCTCATACCCTCACATTAATAAAGGCTTCATTAAAAAGCATTACAAGTGTCTTTCCTTATTTACTCTGCCCCAGCTAAAATTGAAACAATACATTTTTTAACAAAAATTCTCAAAAACTTGAATTTTGCCAGTGTGTTGCACAGGCAGCCATATAATGTCTAGACTGAATTGAGGGGCCTCATTTTTAGTTGATTAGTTGCAGCTGGATAAGATTTATAGGAAAAATGAAGTGAAAAACAGATTACAATAGCTTTTTTAAAAACAAAAGAAAAAATAAATCAAGGAGATTTATGACTATCACTTGTTTACATCTCCTATGTTTTTTTTAATAAAACGGGCTTAAAAGATTAGTCACAAGGTGTTACAAGATTTATATAAAATATAAAGACAGATGTTGTTCTTAAAATCTTCTTAATGTTTAGTGAAAAAAATAAATTATCTTGTATTTGTTGCATGCATATGACAACAAAACAAAGCTTCCATGAAAAGAGCAAACCTTATATTGCAGTACAAGCTATCAAGAATTGTGTGTTGTCTAAACTATAAATGCATGACATCTATATTTGCTCTGTACTGTTGCAGTTGCCATTCTATGTTTGTAAATACATGGTCTCTGATTGCACATCTAAATATTTCTTTCACTGGGATATCAAAGATTTGTAATAGCCTTTTCCAACCTTAACCTGCATAATGTTTAATGGCATTTTACGATGCTAGGAAAAATATCAACATCAATTCAGTTGTGTCCTTTAATAATATTGTATGTTATTGTTATAGTATATTATTAATACTGTGTATGATTGTGTTTTTTCCTGCATTTACTAATAGAAAATAGAGTTTTGAAGAAAATGAGTAACATGGGAAACAGTGGGAGAAATACCGACAATTGCATTTTTCATATCCATTCCTTTGTATTATTTAATTCAACAGAAGTTTAAAAAAATATGATGACTTAAGGGTAATCATGTTATTTGCATAGTGATTGTTTGAATAGAATATAAGAAAGAACAATCAGTGACAGCAACTACAACAAAATCTGTTTCTTCACAGATTTTGCACTCTAAAAATGGATAGTTTTGATGAACAATGAAAGGGAATGGAAAAATCTGTGGAAGATAAAAAATTTCTAAATTCCACATAATTTGCAGGGTGTTTCTCCGCTTCTTAATTAGAGAATTTGAAGACTACACTGGAGAATTAGGGGCTTACAGATGCTACAGGCATATAAGCTGGATCTGCAAATTTTGAATGACGCTACTATTATTGACTCTGACAGAGTTCCGTCATTGCACAGTCTCTGATTGACTACCCTACCATGTGAAGAAATTTATCTTTTTCAGTTTTCCAATTCCACTTTAACAATCATTCTTAGAGCAATCACTGTCTCAATATGTTGCTTTGGAAGATCTTTGTTGATCCCTTTTTAAAAATTTACTCTATCCAAAGATATCACCAAGGGACAAACATGAACAAAATGGACTATGCATAGCCATTTTGGATGACTGGTTCCTTGAACAGATTTTGCCATTTTGCATTCAGTTTCTTTGGCCAGTTTTTTCTACCTACCTGTACTAATAGGAATCATAGCTCTTTTAACCGACCCTGGTTCACTAGTTACGCAGCCAAGATTTTCCTGCTTTAAAGAATATAAAAAAGATCCTCTATCTCAGTGTTTTTCAACCTTTTTTGTGCAAAGGCACACTTTTTTCATGAAAAAAATCACAAGGCACACCACCATTAGAAAATGTTAAAAAAATTTAACTCTGTGCCTATATTGACTATATATAAAGTGTTTTTCCCACGGCACACCTTACACTATGTCACGGCACACTAGTGTGCCGCGGCACAGTGGTTGAAAAACACTGCTCTATCTTACGACACACAGGACTTGCTGCTTATCCAAGAAAAAACAAACTACGGGCAAAGAAAAGGCATGTCCTAATACAGTTTTGGAGCAAATTAATCTCTGCTACTCTTTCCCAGAATTCAGTTCTATTCTGGAAATGCCTAATTGGATCAATTTGCTTCCTTTAATATACACATTTCTATTCCCATTTCACTTTGGGAAGCATGTCAGATTGCTTTACAATTGCCCCACCTTAACAGGGAACTAGACTGTGAAGCTCATCTGCTTCCCTCCTGGCTCTCTGTGTCAAACTCTGAATTTATATGATCTCAAGCTGATTAAAAACTTAAAACCAAGCAAAGATCCTGGGCACAATTTTATTTCAGCAGAATTATCCAAAACAATTTAGACTAGTTGGTGCCTGTTTGGGTTCCCTATTTACTTACATTGATAATCATGCTAAGGTTCCTGATGATTGGTGCCTAGTTTTAGTGACCCCAATCTACAAAAAAAGAGGCAAACATCTACCCCCACCCCATTAGCGCTCTCAGTGTGGTTAGCAAACAGTATGCTAGATATTTATATAATAAGCTCCTGGATTGATTTTTAACTGAGGAGTTGGATGACAAATGCTTCAGAGAAGACTGTTCAAACATTGACTATGCTTCAACCCTACAACATCTAGTTGAGAAATACTCAACTATAGAACACAATCGTCACTCTGCAGATTGCTAATTGACCCTAGATACTTTTGATTTTATTTCCAACAAAGCATGATCTTTAAATATTTTAAGATTGTCTTACAAGCTATAGGTAACAATAAATTTCATGCTGACTATGTCACTTTAAATGCATTTAAAATGTTGGTTCTACAATCCTTTTTATTTTTCCAAAAAAGAACAACATATACCCACAATGAGCAAAATCTCAGCTAAAATCCGAGCCCAGCTTCTTTTTGGAGCTCTTGGGCCTCTACAAGTCTTTCCTTCCTTTGGATTGGATTGTGGTGGGTAGAGTAGGGTAGAATAAGAATAAGAATAAAAATAGATCTTGGAGATCCAGCCCGCTGCTCAAGCAGGAAACCCTATACCAGTGATGGCGAGCATTTTTCTTTTTAATTCAAGGTTTTTTATTTTTTTAATACAAATTATACATATTATAGAAACAGAGCATTGTCCGGGTCTTTTCTTTTATATCATCTCATTTACATAATCCATTTTATATCAGTTTTGTTTTCACTTTCAGCCAAATTTATCCTCTTCTATTTTTTTCATCTTTATACTTATTTTTTCTTAATACATAAACAATATCTTCAATTGCCCCTTCAAAGTTACACCTAATTTTTATTTCTTGTTTTATCCTTTGGTATATTTTGCTATAAACAACATATATCATCTAATTCAATTTAAACATAGAGAACATTTCTTTCAATTTTTTCTACAGAACAATAAACTATAATTTCTTTATTTCTTAATTAGTTACATAACAACAACAATCTTACTACTATTCTATTTAGTCTACTAATGTAACTCTTTTTCCCTTTCTTCCTCTTTTAACCATTTTCTCTTGGGTTCTCAAAAATTCCATTTTTAATTCTTTTTATCCTCCTCTTTCTCCTAACTTTTTCTTTTCCTGTTTTTGTTGTTTTCTTCAGAGTGTTTACTTTTATTATTCTAGTAACTTTCCCCAAGGTTTTCTTCTCCACCCTTCCTTCTGTTTTGTGGTTTCTTTTTGGGGAGATCTTTCCCTTTGTCTGATTTTTCTTTGTGACTGTAAATCCCAGTGAAATTTTCTATCTGCATTTTATTTTCAATTCTTCTTTCTTCCACCTTATCTTCCTGTACCTCATTTGTGCCTTCTTTTACCCCCTCTTCTCCTATTTCTTGTTCTGTATGTCCCCTTTGATTTTCTAGGGTTTTTTTTAATCAATTAATTTTTTGCAGGCGTTTTTCAGAATCTCAAATAAATCATACATACATACAAATTTCCATTATACTAGTTCAATTATTTTAACATATTTTTAAATTTTTGGGTTATACCACATTTAATTGCAAATTTGGGGTCTTCCAAATTCTGTTGCCCAATTTTAGAATTAGTCCAGTCCAAATTGAAGTTTTCTTTCTCTTTCACAGCTGTAGGTAGTTGCAGTCAAACAATGTTACAAAAACAGATACTCCTTAACAATTCTCATGGTTTCAAAGTATCTTTTCCTGTAGCCAAGGTCACACTTCACAGCTGCAACTCTCACTTTTTTCTTCTTTCATTAGCAGGTGTAGTACTTTCTGCTCTCAGCTAGATGGTCTTTCCAAACTGCAATACAATCCAACAGCTGACTGTCAATAGTTGTCAAAAGCCCTTTAAAACCACAAAAAATAAAATAAAATAAGGAGAAAAATGACTTCCCCCTGGGCTCTTTCTTTGTTTAGTTAATTTCTTCACTTCCAAACTGCAGAAGACAAAATCATCTGAGGCTTTGGTGTTTTAATCTCTGCTGCCTCTTTTTTCTTCAATAAAATTCCCCGAAAGCCAGTTAGCCACTAATTCCATTCCAGAACTCTTTTTGAGATCAAAATCAGTTTTTCTTTTTCTCTGTGAGTTGATCAATCACTCACCCAGTTTCCACACTCTGTTCTGACACCGCTGCTGCACAAACAGCTTAGTCCGGATGCCCCAACTTTAAAGCAGTCATTTAAGTATGGCCACTGTCCCTGCTGTCAGTTTTGGAGAGCTTTTCTCCGACCTACTGAGGAACTGCCGGTGCCTCTCCTCCTCCTTCCTTGTCCCTCCAAGACGATTCTGATCCGAAGATGCCCTGACAGCAGTTTGTCCGGCTGGGTTTTCATAAAGCTCATTGGAGCTCCGCTATTCCCTAACTGGTCTCGTCGCGATGCTTCCGGCTCTCCCCCCCCCAAAAGGAAAGTTTTTCTTATGGCATGCCAAAATTGTCCTTCCGCACCCACTCAATCTCCCCGCCCAGTGTGCTTGCACACACAACCCCTTCCAGTTGGGCTCTTGGGGCCATTTTTTGTCCTCCGCAAGCTTCAGGAAAACCTCTGGAGACTGGGAAAGGCAAAAAATGGCCCCAATGGGCCAACTGGAAGTTTGGAAATGTTTCCAGCTTCCGGGGGCCGGGGAAGGCCATTTTCTCCCTCCCCAGGCTTCAGGAAAGACTCTGGAGCCTGGGGAGGGTGAAAAACAGCCCCAGTAGGCCAACTGGAAGTTCATTCCCAAACTTCTGGTTGGCCCATTGGGGCCATATTTTGCCCTCCCCAGCCTCCTGAGACTTTATTGAAGCCCGGGGAGTGCAAAAAATGGCCTCCCCTGGCCCTCCGGCCGGACGAAAGATCAGCTGGCATGTGCGCCAGAGCTGATGGCTGGCATGCCACTAAATATGACTCTACGTGCCACCTGTGGCACATGTGCCATAGGTTCACCATCACGGCCCTATACCATTTCAGGTAAGTGACTGTCTAGTCTCTTCTTAAAAACCTCCAGTGATGGAGCACCCACTATTTCTGAAGGCAAGCTGTTCCACTGGTTAATTGTCCTCACTCTTATGAAGTTTCTACTTAATTCCAGGTTGCTTCTCTCTTTAAGTAGTTTCCGACCATTGCTTCTTGTTCTGACATCTGGTGCTTTGGATAATAGTTTTAACTCCCTCTTCTTTGTGGCAGCCACTCAAATACTGGAATACTGCTATCATATCGCTATCATATCATCCCTAATTCTTCTTTTCTTTACACTAGCCAAATCCAGATCCTAGTCTCCAGACTTTTGATCATCTTAGTTGCTCTTCTCTAAACTTTTTCCAAAGTCTCAACATCTTTTTTGTAGTATGGTGACAAAAATTGGTTGCTGTATTCCAGGTATGGTCTTATTAGGGTTTTATAAAACAGTATTAATACTTCATATGATCTTGATTCTATGCCTCTGTTTATACAACTCAGGATTATATTAACTTTTTTTAGCTGCTGCACACTGCTGGCTCATATTCACATGATGATCCTAGAACTCCAAGGTCCCTCTCACAGACAGTTACTGTTTTTGAGCCAGGTTTCGCCTAATTCAGTCTAGGTTTTTGAGAACCATCTTTAAAGCACCTCACTCTCAAACACAGTCCTTCATCATGATGCTAGCCTCCTTAAAATGGAAACATCTAACTGAATTTATAGGTTTTCCTACTGGCTGAAATCTTCCGTCTTTACAGTCAACTTGGCCCCTTTAATTATGATTGATATCTTCTAGTGTTCTTAGAGCCAGGTAATACATTGCAACTTTCTGGCTATTCATGGCCAGCCACCACCTTGATGGTTATGAATGAACCCTAGCTGATTTCAAATAGTGAGCCAATGAATTGCAAGCAGATTTTCCAGCTCTACTCAGAAATTAATGATGCGTTTGACCCTCCCTCAGGCTCAACTTGGTCTTCTCCTACATAGATGTATTTTAAGGGTTTTATAAGGTTAATCACTTTAATAAATGCAATTAACTATTAAGATCACATTGATGACAGCTCACTTCAAATATCCTGACAACTTCATTTATTGGTTTCATGTAGAATAAATCAATTGTTAAAGAGCCATTTAGCCTGTTACTTCTTCAAAATCATACTGAAGTTTGGAGTAGAAATGTTATATTGCAATTTGTATCATCATGCATCTATAGAATAACTATCAGCACTAGTGCAGTAACATATGAAAATAAATAAAAGAATGCTCTGGTTGTATGATTCTATTCCATCTTTCCAACAATAAATGTTACATGTCAGAGCAGATGCAGGAGTTTCAATGTCAAATGCACATTTTAAACTGTTTAAATAAGTTTAAACAATTATTTTTCTCCAAAAATGGTAGGTAGGCTCCAGTAAAATGTATTGTCTGGTATTAGTAACAAGTGAATTGCTAAAAATATTTAAGTACAAAGAAGATGGTTGAATAAGCTGATGTTCAGTTCTTCAAGGTGACCTCAGTAACTATATTTTACACTGGATTGTGATATATAAAACATTGTATAATGATTTTTATTTTATATACATGTGGTTCTTGCAGTGACATTTTATAAACATGTTTCCTGTGTAATTGAAGCAATTCATATTATTTCTCATTTTTGACATTTTAATATATGACAGAATTTATATCTTTTTTTAAGTGCTACTAAGACAATGTGGTAGAGTTAAATCTTAAAGCAGTATTTTAAAACTCCTATGCTTATTATTCTTGGTTTCATATTTCTGTACTATGGCTTGAGAAACAACTGTTTAATAGGCAACATTTGAATAATACAAATGGTTGGTTGGTTAAAATGGATTGAGACTTCAAGGTGGTACCATTGGGTGATATTTAATATTGAATGACATGTATTAAGACAAATGCTTTTATATATAATTTATTTGATGTTGCAAATGCATTTATCTTGTGAGATACAGACCCCCTGATGCAAAATAAAGCATTCTGGAAAGGTTTTGAGTAAATAAATAATAAAACCACTTTGATACATAATCTAACAATATTAAATATTAAGACTTTCACATGATTGATTTTAATACTTAATTAACGTATTTAAAGTCCAATGAAACACTGTTTTGTATTGAAGGTTATATTGATAGTGTTTAAAAGTTCCAAAATTTTGCTAAACAGAATGAAACTACCTACAATTTATAATCCCTAGATTTTATAGTTATTAGTGACAGATTATTTGATGACTGTAGCTACTGCATTATGTTTTGGAATCCAGCTGATATACTTCCTTGTATTAAGCAGATTTTTTATTTGCATCATTCCATTTTAATGATCTAAAATCTGAAACAATTTATAAGAGAAAACATGCTTGCTTTGCATTATCTAAAATATGTCAAATTTTTTTATATATCTAAAGAAAACACTTGCTTGGTGACAGATGGTGGTTAGTGAATTATGAAAGAACCTTGGTAGGTGAATAAGAAAGATGTTCAGTGTTTGATGACTTTTTTTGCTTTCTGTAATAAAGGCTGAGAGCTAGTGCTCCTTTCATCTATGTGGAAGGGACTAGAGACAGGATACTTTTTTAAGGAAGATTTTTACCTGCAAATTTAAAAGGTCAGCAATATAAAGGTCTGAATACATCTTTTTATTTGGCTTGTGTAAGAAAAGATCAATCTTTTAAAATATATTTCTACAGAACACAGTAATAGCTGCTAATTATTTTCTTGTTTTCTTGGTACAGTCAAAAGTACTGGAAAATGTTATGCATAGTAAAGCGATAAAATGGCTGTAAGAAAAATAGAATATGTAATAGCCAAATGAGGGGCACAGTTCATGTTTGGAACATGAAATTCCCTGGCATTATATAGCATATAAAATAGGCAGTAAGTTTAAACCACATTTAATTTTATTTATTTATTTATTTATTTACCACCATTATTCAATGATAAAAAACCATTTTTTGCAAACAAAAAAATAATGGAGTTGATCTCATGTTTAAACCTGCAAAGATCTGCTAAAAGTTAGCATGGTCAATACTAACTGAAATATTTAGAAATATGAAATATAAATAAATAAAATATCGTAGTACTTAAAAGTTTATAAATTACTTTGACTTTTCAATATTTTTGCTTAAATATTGTTTAAGGCATGATCTGTTGGCAACACAAATCCTAAAACTACATGAAGAGAAGCCATTTAAACAAATGTGTCATAATATTGGACAAGAATAAAAAATTGGCTGGAAGAGGTAACTACACAATCATAGAACTAAAACCAGAACTATTTTTATTAGGAATAATTAGAGGGAATTATGAGAAAAAAAATCAATACTTAATATTAATGTAATAACTACAGCAAGAATCATATATGCACAAAATTGGAAAAACAAAAATATACCAACAGAGGAAAATGTGATTTAAAAAAAGTATTAGAGTGCGCTGAAATAGACACACTTACAAAATAAATAAAAGATAAAGGAGAATCTGATTATTACCTAGTATGGAATTTAGGGTACAAATGGCTAGAGTAAAAATGCAAAGAATAAGAAAGCATTAAAGGAAAAAAGATTAAGAAATCAGAAAACAATCAGAAAACCACATAATCAATAAGAGGGGGAAAATGTAAGATATTGTATATAAAATAGTACAGAATAATAGTTCTAAGAGGAATATATGTACAGAGATATAAGAGGTATTGTATAGAAATAAGTACATTGAAAGAGTAATATGTATAGAAGAAATATAAATTACCATATTAGTAGATGAAAATGTATGATAGATAGATATAGATATAAATCTATATGTGTACAGATAAAAAGAGCATAATGAAAGTATCAATGTGGAAATGTTGCAAAGATGATATTTGTGTTAAAAATGGGAAAAAACTGTAATAAAAACATTAAAAAAATAAATGCGTCAAAACATTATTGCATTTTTGTTTATTTGAGGAAAATGATTATTTATATTATAAATATATTATACTTACATACATATCTATATAAAAATATATGTACATATTAATCCTTAGTATTACCCTTATTTTTAATGTAATTGAGTAATGTTTAATAATGAAAGATATTTAGTGATAAGCTAACATATTTTAGTGCATGTTCCTACAATAAGTAAGCTATGTTCTTCTAGGTCTTCGCTCAACTTTAACACCCTAGATAAATTAACTACAGGTAGTCCACAAGTTAAGAATGTAATGGAGCCTGCAAATTACATTCATAACCTGAGGAGTTGTAAGAATGAATTGTGTAAATTGATGCATTTGCTAATGAAATACATGGGTTGTTAAGTGCACATGAAGTATCTCAGGGTAGGAAAGGTCATGTGGGCCCAGCAATGAACAGGCCACTTGCTTCAGACCACCCAAGGCCTCCCCCGATCCACTGAGATATCTCATGCTCCCTCCCCTGGGGTCCCCACAATTGCTCCCCACCATCCTGCCACACCGGGTCACTTATCTTGTGAATATCTGTCTCCTCTCTAGCCTCTACTGCAGTTTCTTTGCCTGCTTGTAGCGTCACCAGGGAAAGCATTTGCAAGCCAACAAGACCTAAGGGCAGGAAAGTTGCATTGCTTCAAGTCTCCCATCAGCTTGCAAACACTTTTTGTGCTGTTCCAGTTGCAGAGTGAAGAGCGCTTCAAGGCCGATGAGACTTTGGGAAGGAAGGTTGCATTGCTTCAAGCCTCCCATCAGCTTACAAGCGCTCTTTGCACTGAGACTGGAATGATGTGAAAAGTGTTTGCAAGCCAATGGGAGGCTTCAAGCAATACAATTTCACTGGCCCAAAGTCTTGTTGGTTTGCAAGCATTCTTTGGCTATATTGGGTACAGGCCTCGGTTCACAGAGAACAGACAGCTAAACTACTCTAGTGCAAGATCAGTAGCCAACATCTCTTACTGCTAATCTCACATGATATTGCACTACAGTACTTTAGGCTTCGGATCTCTATGTGAGTTCCAGAGCAAAAGGTTTTGCAAATGAAAAGGCCTTCCCTCTGTTTGCAAAGCCTTTTTCAGCAGATCTTGTGCAGGCCTTGGTTCCCAGAAAACAGAGGCCTAAAATGCTATAGTGTGAGATCACATGAGATCATTAGTGGGTGATTTTGTGCTACTGATCTCATGTAATCTTGCATTATTTTAGGCATCTGTTTTCTGCAAAAGCATCAAAACAGGCAAAGGAACCGATGGCTTGCTAGATCAGTGATGGCTAACCTTTTTGCCATCACGTGCCAAAAGCGCAGGGGGGACATGCGCAGGCATGCCCATACCCATGGAGTGAGACATGGCTCCTCTTGCCATCTCTTCTCTCCCCCCTCCCCTTTTCAGGGCATGGCAGGCTTCCTCTGCAGCTTCCAAGCCAGGGCAGAGAGGCAGGGAAGGGCAAAAGGCTCACTCCTGGGGACAAATCAGATTCTTCAGTGCAGAAACCGCCCCACGCCAGCCCAGGCTTCCTAAATCTCGCTCACCAGATTGTCCCCATCACAAAGAAAGCCCAACCTGACACAAACACTGCCTCCAACCACCTCTTTGTGAAACTACTCTTTGAAAGGATGATCTGCAGGGGAGAGAATCCTGCACATTGGCGGCGGCGTCTCCTCATAGGGCTTCTCCCGATGTCCCAGGTGAGATGCAATATCTCGTAAAGAAAGGCATGGAAATCCATACAACTGGGATGTCAGAAGAAGTCCTGTGAGAAGATGCCACTGCCAATGTGCAAGAAATCCGCTTCCCTTCAGATAGTCTTGTGGGCTGGCTGGAGAGGGAGCATCTTCAATGAACTTCACTGTTTGTCTGTGTCTCTGCAGGCAGCATTGGCAGCATCTCCTTGCAGGGCTCCTTCCTCTTCCTCTCTGGTCTGATTCTCAAATATTTTCAAGCAAAACACTGCCAAGAGAGGGAAGTATCTCTTCCCCCTCCCTCGCCAACCTTTGCGTGTAGTCATGATGTTTCACAAAGCTCCTTAATCTGTGGCTGCTGGCTCCCTCACTTTGTGTTTTTTATACACATACCGACATACCCACCCTGCTTGAGGATGCCATTTTCCCCTCCCAAGATTCCATTTCCAAGGAAAGAAGACCACTGGGATGGCACTGGACTTTTCCACTGCCCTGGCTCCTATCAGGGTCAACTTTGCTCTTGAAACCCTGAGGGCCACTTCTCTGCTTGAGCTCTGCCAGAAGAGACCCTTGGAGAGCTGAAGCGGGGGGGGGGGGCTGAGGGCAAGGGACAAGATGAAACTGATCACTTCCTTTTTGCCTTCTCTCCCAAAAGCGCTCCATGGGTGCAGCTACATCTGCAGCAGGAGACTCAAGCTGGCCTTCCGAAAGATACTGTAGTAGCTGGTATCCACAATTTCTTTAACCCTTATTTTGTCCTAATCCATGTGGTTCACTGGGCCATGTGGGTCGGGACAAAATAATGATAAAAAATTGTGGATAGCTGCTGCTATAGTACCCTTCGGAAGGCCGGTGCGAGGCACATAGGGTGCATTGCTTGGCCTCCTGCTGCTTTTGTGGCCGCAATTGATGGCAAAAACAGCCGCACTTGCTGAAGGCCGCAGCCTGAGTAGCACGCACAAATCAGCTGTTTTGTGAATGGCAGCTGGAGTGGCTAAGCTCGCTGATTAAGGAGCCGAGAAGCGCTGAGGTGATCAGGGAAAGGAAGGGCTTCCTCCTATCCTTGCCACGCCACCCTTTCACTAGGGTTTATTTTCAGGGGAGGGCATATATTTACATCCACCCCAAAAATCAGGCATAGTAGTAGTGTGCTGTTTTAGCTCTTTCTAAAAAGCTGATCCCAATTGATGTCAATAGGGAGGTAGGAGTCTTCCCTATTGATGCTACTCGACAAAGTTGGGTCAAAAGCCACTACTTTGTGGGGTGGTGCAGGACTTGGAATTCTCTGTCCTTAACATCTGCATGAAACTGCTTGATGAGATCATCCAGCACCATGGGATGAGGTATCATCAGGTGATACTCATTTCTACCCCTCCATTTCTGGTGATCCAAGTGATGCTTGCTGTAACCTTTTCACAGTAGGGAAGCTATGTAGTTCTGGAGAAGGTACAACAGGCTTCAGCTTAACCCTGGTAAAACAGAGTGGCTGTAGCTGTGGGGAACCTAGAGATCCAGTTGTTTATCACCTTTAGTTCTTTGTGGGGTTGCACTACCCAAACAAATCCAGGGTACAACCTGGGGATTCTCCTACATTCACAACTCCTGTTCAAAAGAGTAGGTGGCAGTCATGCCCAAGAGGACTTTTCTGCAACTTCAAGTTATGTACCAGTTGCACCCATGTCTGGATCATGCAGCCCTGTGCATAGTCATAAGTCCCCTGGTCATCTCTGAGATGGTTTACTGCAATGTGGCTACATTGAGGCTACCCTTGAACTGTCTTTGGATGCTACAGCTGGTACAGAATGTAACGATGTGACCAGTTCTGGGGGCCTTAGGGTAGCAAAGATAAGACAGCTAAGTGTACGAGCTGCATTGGTTACCATTTTGCTTTCGCATCCAATTCAAGTTGTTGGTTGTTAACTTTTAAAGGTCACTTTGTTATTTTTAAAGCCTTTTGTGACATAGGCCCAGGCTGAGGAGTCCTTTTGCCCCAATGGGATTAGCCCACAGCATTCGCTCCAGTGGAAGGAACCTCCAGTGCATTCCACCTAGTAGGCTGGTAAAATAAAAAAGAATAAGCTTTTCCATTGTGGCTCTACCCTGTGGAACATTATATGCCCCCGGTGAGAATATTCCCACCCTTTTGGCCTTTTAGAGGGGTGTTAAAACCTGGTTTTGTCAGTTGGATTAGGGCCGATATGGTCCTCCCTGCTGGAGGTGGTTGATGATGTAAGAATATGTCATTCCAGTGCTATCTGCCATTTGATTTTCTATGTATGGTATATCATTCTACTTAATCTTAACTATTTTTATATTATCATTTTAAGCTTTATCAGTGATGGGGTGCTCATAAATTTAATAAATAAATAAAACATATAAATGTATACAAATACAATTCTGTTGAGCTGTTGTTTGATACTGAATATACTTAAGATTTCCTTAAATTCAAACTCAACTGGTGATCTACATGGATATAGTTATTCACTTTTCTTGAGAATAATACAGAAGTGATCATTAAAAGATTCTATGGGTTTATATGAGAGGTGAAGAAAAATTATATATTGACATGCTTCAAAAAGCAAACATATATGTATTACGTAATTATACACATTTTTGTAATCTTTTGTACTCTTAGTAATTAATAGTATGATTAGTAATTGCGATGCAGAAGCTCTTAATTTTCTGAATTAAATACTGCATTTTCTGAAGTCTTTACATTTTAATACAATAGGAATAGTAGGTAGTATAATTAATCATTTACTTTTAATTTTTCATATAGATAATTCAACTTATTAGACGTGCCAAATCTCAATATGTATCACTCAATTTCTGGAGCTAGCCATCCTTTACAAACTGAAGAGCAAGAAATAGGAATTGATCCCCTTCAGAGTTATGGGAACAAGCCTGATGAAGGTAAGTGTACAATTTCTGTACTGCCGTTGCACTTTAAGAATATTTGGAAAAGTTTTGAATGACAAGTTATTTTCTTTTCAAATCAATAAAATTTGTAATAAGCACTGCTTTGTAACAGTCATACATTAGTAAAACTGAGAAGTCAAGTTAAAATTATTTTGGAACTACTTAGATAGTTACCTTTTCCAGTCACTGAGTGAATAATTATTTTACCATCAGAATATTGACATTCAATATGACTTTTACTAAGTGTCTAAAAAAAAATCACTCATTTTTTCTTCCTTTCTTGTTACTTCATTTTTGTTAGTGTTCTTTGCTAAACTAAATATTTAGTGTGGTATTTTATTGGAGCAATACAATTAAATGATACAATTCAGACTTCTACCCTGTTTCTCCGAAAAAAAGGTCCAACTAGAATTATAAGCCCTACCATGATTTTTCAAGATGCTGGTAATATAAGCCCTGTCCCCAAAATAAACCCCAGTTAAATTGTCAGACAGACTGACAGATTTAGTACCGTTTTCCCCACCAAATAAGACCTAATTGGAAAATAAGCCCTAATGTGTCTTTTGGAGCAAAAATGAATATAAGACCATCTTATTTTCAAAGAAACACGATATTCTCCATTATCTTTTACTTTCAGAAGATAACAAAACAGGTAATTCATACCTTCATTCTAACAGGTTATGACTATAATTTTGTAGTAAGTATTTCTCCGCATGTTCTCATTATTTTTAGCTTGTTTAAATGATTTATCTGCTTTAGTCAGGAGACAGTCTCTAATTTAAAACCAGTTATTAACAAAATGGTAATATGTAATGGAAATAAAAATAATAAATTGTCAAAAAAATTAAATTTAATATAAACATCTGGCTGGCTATGCAATCAACCATGATGATGATGATGATGATGATGATGATAGCAGGGTCGCCGAGAAGGAACATGAAAAAATCGCAAAATACCAGGACTTAAAAATCAAAATTCAACGACTATGACACAAACCAGCAGTGGTAATTCCAGTGGTAATTGGCACACTGGGTGCTATTCCAAAAGCACTGGAATTACATTTAAAACAGTTAAAAATTGACAAAATCACCATCAGTCAAATGCAAAAAGCCGCACTGCTTGGATCTGCACGCATATTACGAAAATACGTTACGACGTCCTAGGCCCCTGGGTGGGGCCCGACTAGTAACCAATGCCAAATCCGGAGAAACAACTGGCCGCTGTGATACAATTGTATAATAACAACAACAACAACAATAATAATAATAATAAAACTTTATAATAGGGGACTAAAATATCGGTTCTTTTAGAAGTTTATTTTAGATTTATTTATTATTCAAATTTGTACAGGCACCCATATTTCAAAAAGTGAGTTATATAAAGACATTGAATAAAACAACAGAAAATCTACATTAAAATCTACATTAATAGTTAACTATTATAAATGCAAATACATAAACCCTAGGGAAAAAGAGAATAAGAATGACTACCTCCATAATAAAGCCATTTACAGTAAGCTTGTCTCAAGTTCCCTAGGTGCCCCAATAACATAACACAGGTCTTGAGATAGTTACAAAATATCAAAAGGAATAGAGTTAATCTAATTTTGGATCAAGAATATTCCATACGATGGGCATGACTGTAATAAAGGCATATCTCCTGGTACCCACCAAATGTAGATCCCTAGTTGAGGGTACTTGCAACATGCCTTGTCTGTCAGTTCTGATGGAATGAGGTGGCCTGATGTAACTAAGCCCCTCAGCATGCCATAAAGACTTTAAAGATTAAAACCAGCTAACCCTCACAGCTTCCATGGGGTGAATGAAATGTGGTTTCATTTAATTTTGCAGGATAGAGAAATATAATTCGGTATCATTAGTCTACTTATAATACCTCATCATGTGGCAATGGTTAAGATCACTGAGCATCCTTTTGCTGAACTAGAGTTCCCAGCATCGCTCACATCTGCCCATGCTGGTTGGCTGCTCTGAGGCTGCTCCGCTTCAATAATATCTATAAAACTAGAGATTTTCTACTCCTCTGTTATAATCTAGCTTGCAAAAAAGCTTTTTTGTATATATAATCTAATGTTTATACTGTAGGATAACCTTTTCTGCTGCTCAACTGAATGTGCATTTAAGGAGTATCTCATTGTGTATATGCATACAGAACCTTTATCTGTAAGGACTATTCTCTGATTGCTAGGAGAGAGCAACACTGTTGGAAAGATCCTTAGTATTCTTTGCCCTTGGTTGTTATCTTGAAACGTTTCATTACCCAAACTATGTAAGATAGTGAGTGCTAGTAGGGAGTGGGGTTTGTTCTCAATTTATATTTTAGTGGCTTGCTATGGTGGGAGTAGTTTTAGTGGTTAGTTGGGCTGTTTGAGCTGTTTACCGATGGCTCGTTTGGCAGTTGTTTGATTGGCAGTTGTTCACTTCTTGATTGTTGATTTGATATTAATCAGGGAAAAAACCCTCCAAGTCCATTCCCACCAATACTGACAGGGCAAGCCACCAGAATATAAATTGAGAGCAAACCCCATCCTACTAGCACTGATAATGTTGCCTAGTCTGGGTAATGAAATATCTGCAAGAAAACCACCAAGCTCAGAAGGTGCGAACAATCTCTCATTTCAATCCTGAGCTACAAACATTCTCCTTTAAAGTCCATTTTGAAATTATTTCTTCATATTTTTATGGCTTTATTTCTTTAGTCAAGAAATGCACATGTCAGAAATAATTCTCTGAGATAACTTTGTACTATTTCCAGATTATCTTTTTGAAATTCCGTCTGTCTGTCCGTCTGTCTGTCTGTCTCTCTCCCTCCCTCCCTCCCTCCCCCCTCTCTCTGTGTATATTTCACCATATATAGAGACAGAAATTAGGATCATTTTTATTACGATGTATCATGATGAAATATTATAGAGCCTTGAATGTGACTTCTTTGTATCAATATGCCACACTTAAAGATACAGTTTGGTGTAGTAGTTAAGGCACCATGCTAAAAATTGGGAGATTGTGAATTCTAGTTCCACCATGGGTATGAAGCTGGGTAACCTTGGGTCAATAATTTTTTCTCAGCTCCAGGTAAGAGGCAGTGAAAAACCTTGTAAAGAAAACTGCAGAAACTTGCCCAAGCAGTCTCAATAATCAGATACAATTGAACAGAAAGAAAAAAAGAAATGTAACATTTATAAAAGAGACTATTTTCTACATTTTGAAATTAACTCATTATGCATATACATATTGTTAATTTTAGGAAATGCCTACTTCCTTCCATCTGAATTATCTAAAATAATCTTCAAAATTCAAATGTTCTCGCAAAGTTATTATATTTTATACTTTAATTTATTTTCTACATCTAATACAATAATAGGTGTATTTTTAAAATGTGTGTGTGTGTGTGTGTGTGTGAGAGAGAGAGAGAGAGAGAGAGAGACACCATACATACATACATATGCATGACTGTGTTCTTGTGTTCTGCAATGCATGCATTTATTCTCCTATTAGTTTGTCCAATGTATGTGGCAGGGCAGATTTCGCATGGTATTTCGTAGACTCCTTGGTTTTCTAGCTGGATCTTGGAAACCCCAAAGACAAGATCCAGCTAGAAAACCAAGGAGTCTACGAAATATCATGCAAAATCTGCCCTGCAACATACATTGGACAAACTAGTAGGAGAATAAATGCAGGCATCGCAGAACGCAGTCAGAAAAAAAGAAAAAACTTCCTCCCTTTTCCAGCACCTTAAAGCAACAGGACATGAAATTGATTTTGAAGGAATCAAATTAATCTCCAAAACTGAACATTTCAACAAGGGAATAATTATGGAAGCCATCAAAATAGAAAAAAACCCCACAATATGAATAAACGTGACGATACCTCCCGCTTACCAGACATCTGGAAACCAGCCCCTAGTCAGCAAATGAGCTCCACCCACCACCCAGATCATTACAATACGAAAGAAAAACGGACACAAAGCCAGCACCTCAGGACCACAGGATGATAGGAAACAGCTGACCAATCTACAAACATCAACTCCATCTACCAATCAGGATGCAACTACACAGCCAATCAACCCACTTACAGGAACAAAGCTAGCACTCGACACACACACCCAAGATTTATAGAGAGACAGCAGCTCCAACCACGTTTTACTCGCACAAGCACAAAGCCAAAAACACCAGCCTGAAGGTGGCGAGTGGGATCTCGCCGAAACGTTTCCAAGACAATCTCAATCTTACACGGGAAAAGACCCAAATACAACAAGACCAACATATCTATACCCGTGAAAATCTACGAAAACATGTGTGTGCGTATGTGTCCGTGTATGATATTTTTAAAGCCAAAATATTGGGAAAAATTGTTTTTTGCATCCAACATTAAACAAAAATTGAAAATGTTTTATTTAGATAGAAAAAATCAGTATCTCTTGAATATTTTAGCTGTGATTCATAATTTTTAACTTCATTCAGCAAGTATATTTTATTTATTTGTTTCTTTTTCTTTTTTCTTTGTGCCGAGGAGTAATTAGTTACCTATATAAGGAAGGCATCCTAATTTTTTTAACTTTAACATTGCTATGACATACAAAGTTATTAGTATTTGAATTGATGTTTAAAAGAGCCATTAATTCATTTACCCCAAATGTTCATTAACAATGTAAATGTATGCTGATGTTCTATGAGACAAGGAAGTGACTAATGACTCTTCCCACTAACAACACTTAAAATGAATAGAAACTTAAGATAGCTAATCTTGAAGTAATCAAGACCTTCATTCAGCTTGGCATCTCTGTATGCTCTAAAACAGCTGTCAACTGTTAAAAATATATACACAACACACAGATATGCACATGCAAAGATAGACATATGTAAATACATGGTTCCTCAAAGTCATAAAGGTTACCAACCATGGTACATTTTTACATTCTATATGTAAATATTTTATATAAAGCATCTATTTCATATCCATGACTTCTTTTACAGTGAAACACAAACTGCATTTTAATCTAATGCCATATGCAGCCAAGATTCATAATTTTCCAGTTTATACTATTATTTTAAATAAAGCATGCTGTAGATATTGACAATAAGATGGACTTTAGCATAATTTTCTTAGCACAAATAC
This sequence comes from Thamnophis sirtalis, assembly GCF_051295495.1. Taxonomy (NCBI): domain Eukaryota; kingdom Metazoa; phylum Chordata; class Lepidosauria; order Squamata; family Natricidae; genus Thamnophis; species Thamnophis sirtalis. The sequence continues at coordinate 44,483,232 of NW_028261384.1, read as the reverse complement.
CATAACTCAGAAATTCAGTATTAAGTGGCTATAATTGCTTTATTAAAAAAAGGGAGATGTACTTTGTACATTGCATAAATCGTCCACTCGTTTATATGCTACAATGCAATTAAGTAACAATTTAAATTAGTCTATATCGTCATCTGATAATTAGGTATTGGTGGCTTGATAGTAAGGTTTTTAACCTAGATAGAAAATATAAATTCAGTATCAGCTCAGATATGGATAAAATAGCTTTCATTGCTTGAGGCCCAAACTATATGGAAAAACGCGTCCTAAAATTGAACCATTTATGTTGAAGAAAAAGCTCTCTACTCTTCTTTATAAAATAATATTGAAGTAATTGGCTTTTATTATGGTAAAATTATGCACATATACACACAATTTGAACAACCTCTATAGCATTGAATTGTCTTTTTATAAATATCTCCTTTACCATTTATTTACATTTAATTTATTTAAATATGAATGGAGGGTTGGTTCCATTTGTTCCAAAGGGTTAAAAATATAATAGAATTCTAGATTCATCTTTAAAAATGCACTGGGCTTATTGCAAATAATATTGTCTTTAATTATTAGCAATGAAGTTATCATTAGTCAGATTAATCATATATCAGAGAGATAAGGTAATATTCTGAATACATTTAATGTGTCTATACATTATGTATTTATTGAATAGAGAAATGTACATAAATATATGACTGAGGTTTTTCCACTTTCATCTTCTAGACCAAGTAGTACATTTGCACCTGTAGAACTTATATTTTTTATAACTATCCCATGAAATTTATAGTATTCTTCACTCAACCATTTTAGCTGCCTTGATTCTTTTTGATAGAAGAAGAAAAACAAAGAATCTATGGCAGGATTTGTAGATTTTGTTATTATACCATGATCAATAAAATAGAGTTCCAGTAAACTTTGCACAGTTTATTTCCTGACCTATCTAGTTTGAAGGGCTGGTTTGGGCTTTTCCATGTCTTCACCAAGTGAGAAGATGCATAATTTCTAAAGCAGTTGGATAAGGAATAGTATAAATTCAAAAATGAAAACATATCCAATGTGGCTGTTAAGACTTGGGGGGGGATCTGTCCTGTTTTATATTTTATAAAGATTTTGACTCTGATTTTGGTATTTCTGTGATCCCATGTTAAGCTAATTTAACGTAATTATGTATTTTTGTGATTTGGTCTATGAGCTAAACATTCAGATCTGCTATGCAAGAGATAGATATGCACATACTTTCTTTTTTTAATACATCAGGTAGATATTAATTATAAAAATCATTATTCTAGATATAAATAGAGATAATTCCTCACTTGATATGATTACGGAAAGAAATAGATCATTGGAGTTGCTTTGGTTATAGGGCTAATTAGAAAAGGTAAGAATTACACGTAAAAAATTTATTTTAATGTGACAGGTATTAAAATATATCTCAAAATATTTGTTTGGCTTAGAAACTGTGAGTTATGAACAATTAAGAGTTGTGTAGAACATTCAATACTGAAACTTAATTCAGTATGCTTTATTTTATTCTCTGTAAATAGCATCAAAACTTCCTTCTGTTTCATCCAACACCAGATGCTACTTAGCAAGCTTTTAATAGTCATTTATTAATAATAGCTTCTGTGTAGTTTGATTTTATTTGAACAGCTACAGATTTCTAGTGACAAAGGCCACTGGAATATCACTTCTCCACTTATGTCTGATAATAATTATTCCTGTCAGTTGCTTCTTAAATAGTGCTCTGTTTTGTAGTCACTTCTATATTTTCATGTATAGTAAAAATTGGAGCATAAAACACAGTGAGCACAGTGATCATTGTTTCTCTTTTTCTTTTTTTCAAGAATTTACATAGTTTAAATAATATTTTTAAATATATCTGAACTAATGTTATCAACTCTCATGCCATTTGTATCATGCCTCAATATTATTTAGGTTTTGAAGATATTGCCTTTGAAATCAGCTGATAAGCTTAAATACCTATTTAGAATTATTTGCTTTTGATTATGTAGGAAGTATTAGCCTAATTTTGGTTATTTTTGACATGTACAGAAGTCACTATAGAATCAACGTAAAAATGATCTCCAATTGAAAACATCCAGTAATAAAATTCCTGTGGCAGTTCTTTCAGTTTATATATGTAATTTATATAAATGTAAAAATTTCTCTTATAAAACAAAGTAGAAGGAATAATTTAATAATGGTTATGGATAATAATAGTTTGCCCATCAAAACTTCTTCTTTTTAAGTTTAGAGTTCTCATTTGCAAATCTGTTGTTCTTCACATAATCTATATAGTGGTAAATAAAATTCTAGCATCTACTGTATGTTATTAAATTATTGATTAAAATAATATTTTACTGTTAGGGTTTTTTCTGACAGCTCAGATTCTTTAAATTCTTGAGAACTCAATCTGTTGTCATGATTGTTTGAGAACCAAATACAGCTTTCCCACAAGTCATAATTTGTAAATTAAGTTGGTAGTTATATGCAGATAAAAGATTAGAGCACATTCTTGATGTACTTTGTAATCTAGTCTCAAATTCTGTATTTTAATTCAAAATCTGTTCCAAGAAAATGAAATAAAATCAGATGCCCTGGATTTGAACCTGATTTGTCATAAATATTTAAATTTAATTTAGAAGTCTAAATAAAGATGTTGAACTTATTTTAAACCTTTATAGTCCAGAATCTTAAGTCTTTCAGTGTAACTGTATTAGGACATACAATATGAAGAAATACAAGATTGTCATGACACATACCTGATGTGTTTTGGGTTTTTATTTTTTGTCATTTTCAACAAGGTGCATATTATTTATGGGTGATATGTCTTTTTTTAAACAAAGAAAAATCTGTCTATGCTTATATTGCCATTTTTATAAACAAAACAGCTGATAGTTTAATGAATACCATACTGAGGGCCATGTAGGACATAAGGCAAATTAAGCAGGTTACAAACTGCACATCTTCTATTTAGATACAGGAGATCTTCCCAGTCCGAATAATTAGTTGTACTAATCAGACAAGCCGACAGTTAGAAACAGAAGGAGACCATTTGTATCAATTTGAACAACATAGCTGGTAATGAAATGAAATAGCTACATTGGATAGTTTTCACCTCTACTTTGGATTATACTGTCTTAATCTTGCTTATATTTAATGAATGTTTAAAAAATCTGTACATTTAACAAAGCTCACTATTTTATAAAAATAAGCAAAATAAAATGATATGAAATAAATATATAAATATAAATATTTAAAAATAAGGATAAAATATAGATTTATAAAATGAATAAATTGGTATTATAAAAGATGTTTTTCCTCAAAATAAATGCCTTTTGAGCACAAGCAAGAATTAAATTTCACTAACATTTTTTTCAGTGTAGATTCTTTTTCTTCAATAAATCTGTTTTTGTATTTTAGTAATTCAGTTAGGAGAAATATAATGGAGTGACAAAAACTTCAGGGTACGCAAACATGTTTTGTGTGTGTGTATAAGTGTTTGAAAGCACAACAAATATAAATTGCATTGATTTCCCTTTAAAAAGAGAAAAATAATATCTTGCTGTATAGAAGTCTACTACATCTGGAATAAAACAATATTGAGAAAGATTATTTAGCATTTTATTTATAGACTTTTTAGAAGAAATAATCATGATTTTTATCTCATGTTTCTGTTCACCATTCTATGAAAAAAATCCAGATGTTTGTTCCCATATATTGCGCTAAGATAGGATGTATGTATGTATGTATGTATGTATGTATGTATGTATCCTAAAATATACTGTGTGTGTCTGTGTAATTTATATACACACACACACACACACACACACACACACACATATATATATATACATGTATATACACACAGAGACACACACACTTGTTTGCATGTTTTATTAAGTTTAAGATGAACATTTTCCAAAGTTCATCCTAATTAGCCAGTAGCGTGTTTAATTTTGATCTGATTTTTAGATTTGTTCATATCTCTGAATCAGTAATCACATAGTTTTATTGTTGGAAAATAAAGCACCATCAGCTGCAGAACATATAGCAGCTGATATTTAAATTTCCTTTATATGCTTTATTGTTATTTTTATAGAAGTAAAATATGTTAATCAAGCAAATTTTACTTTTACATACTAACACTAAAGGAAAGATTTGAGTTTCTTCTCCATTGTTTGCATAATGTCATCTAAAATAGCATTGTTATTAATGAAATATTTGGAATATAATGATAGTAACTTTTTGTTGCTAGGTCTATTACAGCATGGAGATATATTACACCATCATGATATTACTAAATATTAAGTAACTGAAAACAACATTTCTTTCACTCTACTTAAATCAATAGCAATAACAGTCTCAGCTGTTTTGGGGAGCAGGTGTTACTTACTAAAGGGAAGCAGTGTCTTTTCTTAGCTACACTCTTACATATATTTTCCTGCTGGGGCTATGGAGAGATTACAATGTTGTGCATTGGTCAGAGTATTTGAGGATCATTAGATAGTATTATAATATTGAACAAGCATGAGATCAACAGCGAAGTTTTTAAAAAATCAATTTTATTTATTAAACATATTATCAATTATTAAATTATGTCTTCTTTTATCCATTCACATGATCACTCATACACCAGAAGAATTCTAATTTCCAAAAATAGTGTAATTCATCAGGAACCAGAGGTCTAGAGTATTTCTATAGTCTGTTGATCTTCTACAACTTATGTTGAAATTGTACATTAGAGCAAACATCTTCAGTTTGCAAACTGTAAGCCTTTCTTCTAGCTATCTCAGGGTTTCTCCCTTTACAGCTTAGTTTCTTCCTTTCAATTCACAGTAGATCCATTTCTTCATATAGCTATTTTATTTGATAGGTTATGAACATCCTCTTCTTATTTTATGGTGGCCTTTTATATATTTTAAATTCTCCATTCACAATCTAAAAAGTTGCCATTGCATTTAAGTTGCAGCAGAAATACAGGTGCAACTGTAGTAATAATTGTTATAAATGAATACCTGTGGTTATAGAAAATAAAATAAACAAAATTATGCAGTCATTGATAAGTAGTATATGGATAATTCATAATAGAAGTAGAAGAGATCATATCACTGTTCCCAAGTGGAAATTAATTTATAAAATTTGATTTTATGTAAACAATTGAAATAAGATAATACATTTTAAAATGCTCCAAAGATTGACCTTATTGTACAATGAACAATTTAGAATATGTAATTTACAATTCAAAGCAATTAATTTTCTCCAGGACCACATTTTTTCTGATAATGTCTTCTAGCATTTAGAACATATGATGTTTTCATACAGTGAAATAGGTAGAAGATACCTTATTAATTTCACAGAAAGTAGATTTTTCTCACAAACATAAGTCTCATTTTCATTTGTAAATGATATATCTAGATTATTTTCATACTGAAAATATGAAAGATTTTTATTTTTGTGTTGTTGATACGTTAACTTCAATTTTGAGATATGCATGATTAATACAAAAGCTTTTCTTTTCATGTCTCAAAAAAGATTTAATTAGTATATTTGATTGATAGCAAGAGCTAGGGCTAATGTTTTCCATTTACCATATTGATCATTTTTAACACTTTAGAATGTTCAGAACATTTTGGGTTCTTTATTTCAGTGAACCTTGAAAGAACATTGTAAAGTAAGTCACTTTTTCTTCTATATATTACTATTATTGTTTTATTAATTTCCATGTTTGTGTGTAAAATAATTTTATAGCCATCCATTTTACCCTATGTCTGGGCAGCTCTGGATCAAAAACTAAAATAACACCATATAAAAACTATTAGAACATTAAAAACATTGAAAAGATGTAGAATGTCTGTGATAATATCCGTACAATTTCCCAGCAAACAGGTTACTCCTAGCTGCCACAAATACAACATCCTTAGGGAAGCATATTAACTACTACTTTACAACATAGTATTCGAAGAAAAAATTGATAGCATTCATTGAAATAGTAGAATTTTTAGCAGTTTTTCATGACTCTATATCCTGGTTTTTGATTAAATAGTCTTTAAAACATTTTATTACTGTTTATATAATACAATGAACACCATGTATGCAACAAACATCATGCATCAGGAAAGCATTTATAATTCTGACCAAGAATGTCTTGGCGACCTGGATTTGCAAAGGATATTGCCCTACTTAAGGAAGATGAGACAAAACTACAACAAGTGACAACTGCTTTAGAAGAAGAAGTAACCATAATTGGCCTTAGGATAAGTGCCAAGAAATTAAAAATCATGTATGTGAGGTCCAGTGCACAGATATGGGGAATAATACTTAAATCACATCGACTTGAGAAAGAACAAAGGATTACCTAATTGAGTAGTGTAATCATCAAAATGGAGATATAGAGATGGACATTAAGCAGCATTGGAAAAGCAATAGCTGTTTTCCAGAGGGTGAACATAATCTGGTCCTTGTCATCTATATCACTGAAATATAAACTCTGTTTACTTGCCTCTCTAGTAATCCCAGCAGCCTTTTATGCTAGTGAAACTTGGAATGCACCAGCAACTATTATTATGTCTTCTAACAAAGATGTTTTCGTTGAATCCTAAAGATTCGCTATTTTGACCAAATTATTAATAAAGAAGTGCTCCAAAAGAGTTTCTTCTGCAAACTATATAATATTGTCATGCATAGAAGACTGCACAATCTCAGGTCATATTCTTGGAGAAAAATCAAATCCCCAAGATGGTAATGGTAATGAGATAGACACTCCATCCCCACCCAGCCCAAGGCTAAATGCTCAAGACAACACCCTCAAAGTACATGGAAGGCTTAAAGATTCTAAACTTCACATGGGAAGATGCTGAACTCTTTCAAGACTAAACTCTTCCAAAAAAGTTGTACTCAACAAAGATTGAAAATGCTGGAAATCCCTTCCTGCCCGATATGCTAGGTAGCAAGGAAGCATCTAATTCTAATGATAAACATATAATACAATCAAGAATAGGCAACATATATCAAAATTCACAAGATTAAAAAAAATATCTGCCAATCTATATGAATCCAGAACAAGCTTTGCCTAGATGTCTGACTTAGTACTGCAGATATAATCCATTCTATGGGTAAAATATTATATGGGTTCCACCATCCCCCCAACCGATTACAGAATAGAAGTTTCTCTTCAGCAGCAAATAGACCTAATCTAAATTTATATAGAGTTACAGTGTGCACATGCTATATTGCTCCTTAGAAATAGTTTGTTATGGCTAATAAGAATAACCAGCAATCATATTTATAATATGAGCAGCATATTTTTCAGTGATTAAAAAGTGAATAGGAAAATCTCTGCTTAAATGAAAGCCTGTAATGTATGGATTCTTGTGCACCAATGAATTTTAAAAATGTAAAACTATTTAAACATAATAAAGCTTAACCTAGTTAGAATATAATCACATCAAAAATCTATAAAGCAAGGTGCAAAAGTACAGAGAAAATGCAAATAGGACTAGAGCAGCACACCTCAAAATTGTATCCCTATAGCTGTTCTTCTCATATGAGAAGCAACTTCCATAGTTTCATCAAATGAGGAGACATCAGGAAACAATTCTGAGGAAAAGTCCAACTATTCCCCTTGTGTCTATTCTTCGCTGTTTGAAATGGGTCCACTGCTCCCCATTTTAATATTTATTTGGCAAAAGCATCCTAATATTTTCCATATTATAGGAGCTACAAACTGAGCCATAGAAATTCAGAAGTGGCTCAGTGGCTCAACACACTTAATTTTCTTCTCTCTTCCATTAAGACAACATCTGTTCTGGCCACCAGTCAGCAAATCAAATTTGATGAGAATTCATCTGAGCACAAGGTAGAAATGCCTGCTAATAGACAGATTTATGATTCCTCCCCCTTCATAACAAAGCTCTTAAATTTTTGAATTAAAAAGTAAACAAAAATAACGGTAGGATCTTGATGAAATAAACAATGACAAACATATGGATATTTTTTCCATTTTACTCAAACAAGTATCTAATAAATTGAACAAAGAGAATTGGTAAATAAAAATACTTTTTGGTCTTTAAAGGATTTTCAGTTAATCATACACAATATATCGCTATGTTATAAAATTCTAAAATTTTAAACTTTAAGCTGATATGTGCAATATTCCATTTCTTTTGTTTTTATTTTTTTCTTGGCTTTTAAAATAAAACTTGATAATCAAAATATTGCTAAGTGAAAATATTACTATTATCTACAGTATATTATCTGATGGTTGTCAACTTTGTCAAATGAATGGATGGAGATGGCTGGATAACAAGAGAAAGGATGACTGTATTAAATAATTATTGGATCAAATACCTATGACTGGAAGCAAGCAGGATTTGCTTTTACGATGATAATTTCACTTTTAGAGAAGTAATAATATGTGGCCATATAATAAAATATGATAATAAAAGAATCTTATCTTAATGTTGGCAATTACACTTATATCCCCTCTTATCTTTGATATTAACTAAGTCTTCTCTTGTAACAGTCTGTAATTATTGCTGCTTTCTCAGTTTCTTGAATAGTCTTAGTGGCACTTTCTCCCTCACTAATGCTGTCTCCCTCATTAATGTTTGTACTTGGGAACAAACAATATTGTTTTGATAATGCTGATCACCTTTTTAAAGAAGTAGAAATATTGTGACATTAGGTTGTTTTCCATAGCTGATTGATACACTTATAGCTGGTAGCATTGCCATATGTTGAGTGGGACCCTGGATATGCATATGATTGCATCAAGGCCTATGTCAACAAATAATTTTTAAGTATCTCTAAATAATATACATTATTTTCTTATGTTTTCTTTCATCCTAATCTCTAACTTTTAAATTGTGGCAATCAGACTTGCATATCTTTTTATCTGTGATATCATATAGTTCTTCACTTGCAAAGCTCCTTTTCCATCCTCTTGTCCACTTGGATACACCTCGACTTGGAGAAAAGGCCTGTTGTATGATTGTATTACATACTGGACATTTTTTCATATGCTTCAATATCGCAGATGAGAACAACTTAGCAGCAGCTGCCACACTATAAGAATAAATTAGAAACCCACATTTGGCCTCAAGACAGTTGCTGCACAGATACATACGTGTGCGTGTCAGATTTTATATCAGGAGCAGGGAATTAAAGACAATAGCTGTTACTGTCTCAAATGATCTAAGTGAAGAAATATTGTATATGAGATGATTAAGTAAACCACTGAAAGTTCATTTGATGTTAGCTTTTGAACTATTTTTTCATCTGCATAAGTTATGCTCTAATAAAAATTAAAGAGCAAGATGCATTTGGAAGATCAGGTCATCATAATTCATTGACATTAGGCCACATAACTGAATAATGTCTTACTTCAGTGAAATACATCAAATGAGATCAACAATTATGACTCATAAACATGCCTCGCAGGCATAAAACAGCAGGGAATTAGCATGTGAGGCTGATAAATATGCATGTAAATAAGCTCCCAGAGGAATAACATGGGTTTGATTGATAGGTTTAGAATTGGAACATATGTAAACCCTTTTATTCCTCATTCTGCTGTAGCTAAGTAAAGATGCACTTTACTTGTAAAAAGTTTCAATAACTTTGTAAATCTCTATTCCACATCTGTGTTTGTATGACTGTCAATTGTAAGATGAATTGAATTGTCTGTAGGGAAGATGGCTTTCTCCTGGAACAGAAGTGTAGAACCATCTTTGTAAGAGGACTATTTTTATGTGTGTAAATGATGGGTAAACTTAGTCTTCCCTTGTAACCAATCTATAAATCCCTGGGGTTTTGAGTAGACACGTAAAGTATGTATTTTGTGGTGTATCTTGTAGTAGTTTTCAGTAAGGTTTTGGAAATACAACCATAGATGTTTATAATTAGAGAGTTGAGAATTAGCAGTGATTAACATTTGATCAACACAATGTTTGTATTTTACCATATTTTTTGTAATGTTACTTGTGCTTTAAAAACAGAAGATTCCCAGATTCAGTTTAGCACCTCTGGATAAGATTATGAAAGACTCCCGGAGAGTCATCATTAGATAGCATCAATGAAAAATTGGCAACATTATTGGTTGGTTTGGTATTTGGTTTTCTTCAAGCATTGTGGATGCTATGCCCATTTGCAGTAATAAAAATATGAATGGGTGGAAAAAAGACACTAAGAGAGAAGTCCAGACACTTTGAGCATTTTAGGCATAGACAATACCAAATAGATTTAACATTATTATTTTTCAACTTTGCACAAATAAACAGAAGTTAGGGATAAGCTTTTCTGTCATTGTATGCCACATCTTTTAACTTTAATTATACTTTAATAGTATGATGTGGTTATTCATTATTAATTGAATTGATCCAATTTTCTGGATTTCAGATTAAAATGTGATTGGCTAGAGTGCATATTACAGTCCTATAACACTTCCAATGTACAATGGTGCAGTCATGCTTGATTGTAACTGTTTTATCATTTGTCCCCCAAGAGGAGATATTTTTGTATTTTTCTACTATAATGATTTTCTGGAATGTGTTTTTATCTTTAAATGAAACACCCCTGCTTTTTCTATTGCGTTGTCCAGAAAGCGATAAAAAATATTAAATTGCGAGTTTCCCTATATTTGTCAGTTGCATTTATTGTCTGCTACTGCAAAATAAAAAAATGTGGTAACTCAACAATTAACCAATTTCATTATTGTGCTGTGTGAGACAGACAGACAAAAAATAAAAGAATGTGCATGTACTCCTTCAGGTCTGTGCTGACTCCAGGCAACTATCTGGGCTAATATCTGCAGTTTTGGAATTCGTTTGCCATTCTTCCTGACAGTTTATCTGGCTCTCCTTTCCTGATATCTATACAGTAACCTTCTTAATTGCACAAGTTTGTCAAATGCTGTTTCTTTTTTCCTGGGCTATCGTTACCTTGAGTTTTTTATTTTATTTTATTTTACACTTTCCTTCCAAAATGACAATGAGTGAAAGGACGAACAAGCTATCCTTCAGAAGTCCAGATAGAATTCTGAAGTTATAATCTCCATGGTATCAATGGGAGAGTCCAGGATGGGTTACTCTAGCATGCTAACTCTTTGACTGAATTGAAACTCTGAAGACTGGTAAATGGTCTCCCTGGTAACGATCCCCAATCTTTCAACTCAGTCTCAGGTCGCAAGACGTATTTTTGAGTTCAGAGCTCAGTTAAGTACAATTTATTTGCAAACATCTCTCTTACTCCCTGGATAGGATTAGGCCATTATTGGAGACTTTAGAGCAAGGAGGCTTGGAAAGGCGCTTTTTGGCCGCGCCTCATGTTTTAGCGCTTTTGGCACCTCAGAGGGCTTCCCACCAACTAAATTTAAAGCAGCAGCCATTTCACATGCTTTTACGTTTTCTGCACCTTACAGGGCTAAACAACACCTCGTTTTCAAGTGGTGGCCATTTCATTTGCTTTAGAGTTTTGATGCCTCAGAGGGCTCACCATCGGCTCATTTTCAAGCGGGGGCCATTTAGTGTGTGTTTCGCTCTTCAGGGGACTCATCTTCACCTCGGTTTCAGCAACCATTTTGAAAGCTTTTGCAGCATCCAATTGTTTGCAGCGGTGGAAAGATGGGACAGGGAATCGAGAGCCATTTCCCTGATGTCCCTTTGTTCCCTCCAGCAGGCTTCAGTAGAGTAGCAGTAATTGAGGCTGCCATTGAACAGTGGTCACTTTTGCACAATTTTCTAGCTGCGAGAGGTGCTTACATCGATGAGCGTGACACCACCAGACCTTGCATGGAATCATTGATCATTAGCTCCAGACTTGTTATCTCCGTATTGCCGTGGCAGCCGTGAGATGCATAAGCCTGCCTTGATATTGCGGCAAGGCCAGTTTGTATTTAGCAGAGACTGCAGAAATCTGTTTCTTGCAACACAACATTGAGCCCCACCACCATAATAATTTTGCGGGAGATCCAAATTCCTTCTTTTGAAAAATTTTATATCAGGCCTGTAATTTTCTGTGCTAGCAGCTGAGCTTGCTACCACATCTGTTTCTGCTTATGTCTATTTCTATTATTGCAGTATGGTAGAGAGTGGTGAAGCCTCTGGCCTAGCACAAGGGGACTCATCCCTGCTGGGTTCTGACACCAATGACGGGGGCTCTGTCAAGCCTAGGTCAGCTAGCCTAGCTACGGCTGCTAAAATCAAGGCCAAGGCGAGGGCACAGAAGAGGGTTTCCAAAAGCTGCCAAGCAAAGGCAAAAGGCCTTAGACAAAGAATTTAATAGGGCCGGGAAAGAATCAGATTGGAAAAGTGTCCTGATTCTAAACAGACTGATAATCCCCACTCACGTAAATTGCCTGAAAATTCCTTTCAGGGACATTAGGACTGTGCCAACCACCACCTAGTAGGGCCTGGTCACCAGAGATTCTTAGTGAGCAGGGTGAGCGAGACTGAGGTTATAGCTAGGGCTACAGTACAGTTAGGCCCTCAGGATTCCATTAGGCCTCTGACCTCAGAAACAGGACCTGACAGAAGTTTACCATTGAGGCAGGCACCGGAAGTAACATTCACTCCCAGAGCAATGGGGCTCCACCCTGTGGACTTGCAAGAACAGAAGATGCCCACCGTTTTTAGGTGTTGGCTATCTCAGGCGATCAGGCAGGAGATAACTAATTTTCATGAGAACCAATTGCCTGGGCCTCAGGGAGACCGAGTCTTACAGCAGGACAGCGGGTAACCAGGGGGTGAGACCTCAGGCTACCAAGTGACATGTCATGACACCTATTTCCCGGGACCCTCTGCTCAGAGGTATTCTCCCCTTTCAGAGGGGAAAATTCCGGGGGAGGGGGAACTTTTGGAAGGGTAATGAGAACAAGTGTCCTTGCCAGCCTTTAAGGGCCTGTTTAATCCTTCTCTATTTAAATCCCTGCTATCAAAGGCTAGGAGTACTGCTTGCCTAGGAAAGGAATCGGTTGCCAAGAAAACTAACCAGCGTTCCATTACAGATGAAGATTTCCTGTTTATGGAGCACACTGCGGTGGCCGATGCTATCCCTATTCTGGGGATGTTCCTGGATGGCATCTGCCACTTTCTCTCGACCCAGTAGTTACGAAAACACTCTTTATTCCTTTGACACTGATCTTATGAATCTGGTACAGGTTCCTAAGATAGATGCTCTGGTGGTTGCTCTGACTTCCTCCTCGGTACTTCCTCCAGATGCTGAGGATGCTTTGAAGGCTGAGGAGAGAAGGGAGGAGATGGCCCTCCATAGAGCCCATCAGGCTGACTCCTGAGCCATCCGGGCCACCACAGTGGAATTTTTTTCACCGGGTCTTCTTTGCGTTGGCTCAGACAGCTGCAAAGCTGAATTTCAGCAGAGGATCTCTGAGCACACCAAGACCTCTGCAGGATTGTGGCAGTAGCTGAATTCACTGCAGATGCAGCGTTGAACACAGCTAAGTTTTTGGCTAAAGCCATTGCCTCTGTGGTGACCACCCGTCACATGCCGTCACATGTGCCATTGACTCATGGATGCCAAGAATAAATGGAAGCTGGTGTCCACTCCCTTTTCGGGAGGGGATCTGTTTGGGGAGTCCTTGCGCCCTTTTTGGTGGACACCAGAGATAAGCAAGAGCAGAGAGGGCAGACTTTTACCCCTCACCGTAATTCAGGCGGTCCCCTTTTGGCAGGGGGAGGCTGGGCCTGGGTTTCCCCAACAACTGCAACTCTTTCAACTCGAGAGATGGGGATTTGGAGGCAGAGGCAGGCAGCAATTGCAAGTCAGATAGCCCTTTCGAGGCGGTGGCAGTAAGCCTTACAGACACCAGAAGTGACTTGGAAATGACTCTTCCCATCGGAGGTTGCCTCGGTTTTTTCTCAGACAGATGGGAGGAGATCACGACTGACACCTGGGTATTAGAGACATAAAGTCAGGGCTCTCCCTAAAATTTCTCGTCCTCCAAGGTTTTTCCTCCACTGTCCCACTTCCAGGGACCCAGGAAGAAGGGGTCTCATGGAATTGGCAATCTGACATTTGTTGGATATTTGGGCCATTCAACTGGTTCCGCCGGAACAGCGGGGGCAGGGTTTATATTCAATTATGTTTGTCATCTCAAAGACCTCGAGGGGGGAGGTGGAGGGCAATTATAAACCTCAGGAGACTCAACAGGTATCTCCTTTATAGAAAGTTTAAGATGTATTCCCTTCAGTCCATTCTGGCAAGAACTTGGCATGGGGACCTCTTGACTTCAGTGGACCTGATGGAGGCCTACCTCCATATCCCCATACATCCAAATCACAAACAATTTCTGCAGTTTTGCTATGCCAGCCAACATTTCTAGTATGCAGCCCTTCTATTCAGCCTTTCATCAGCCCCAAGGACGTTCACAAAAATTATGGAAGTTTTGGCTGCATATCTCAGAACCTTAACAATCCAAATTCATTGTTACCTGGGCAATCTGTTAATTCAGGCATTTTTCCACCTACAGGGAGAAAGGGACCTACATACCACCATTCAGGTCCTAAGGGATAATGGATTTTCTATAAATCTGGACAAATGTCATCTCGTCCCCACTACGAGACTGGTGCACTGGGGGGCACTCATAGATACTATTTCAGGATAGGTCTTTCTCTCCCAGGAGCAACAGGACAGCATCAGGGTGTTGCCAGCCCAGATTCGGGCAGACAAGGTTTTTCCATTGGCGCTGCTGTCCTAGCTTTTAGGGAAACTAATTTTTTGTATCTCCCTAATGCCCTAGGCACGGTTTCATACCAGGTGGTTTATGCTATCCTACCAGCATTTCAATGGTAAAAGTGTGGGTGCTGCCAAGGGTGCATCAGTCACTCTGCTGGTGGGGGTATGGAGCCATCAGTAGGGGCTCTGTCTTTAAGGAGATGGACAGGTTGACTATAATTTCAGACGCCAGCCTTTTCAGCTGCAGGTCCTTTTAAAGGACCAGGTGGCCCAGGGACAGTGGACACTGCGGGAATTATGCCACAATATCAACTAGCTGGAGGTCAGGGCAGCTCGCCTAACCCCCAGGGCTTTCCAGCAGTAGATTTCTGGCCAACATGTCCTCTTCCTGATGAACAATGTGGCAACGAAGGGCCACATCAATTGTCAGGAGAGGACTCGGTCAAAGTCCCTAATGACAGAATCAGAGACATTGTGCCATGGGCAGACACTCACCTGCTCTCGATCAGGGCAGAACACATTGCGGGAACATCCAACGTGCAGGCAGACTGGTTGAGCAGGGCCACTATCGACCACTTGGAGTGGAGCCTGCATCCCAGCCTGTTTACGGAACTATCAGATCAGTTTGGCCATCCGATTCTGGATCTCTTCGCCTCTCCAACTAATTCTCACCTTCCCAGGTTCTTCACAAAGTTCCCAACCCTGGGATTGGAAGGAATAGATGTGCTATGATGCCCATGGCCCAGTGGTCTACTGTATGCCTTCCCCCTGCTGCCTCTGATCCCAGCTGTAGTCAGGAAGGTATTGATGGAATGGGAAGAGGTTTTGTTGGTAGCTCCCTACTGGCTCAGACGATTGTGGTTCACCGATCTGGTCGGCCTGTTGGTTGCCCGACCTTGGATAATTCCCTCAGAAAGGGTCTCCCTCAGACAGGGGCCCATCATTCATCCAGAGACTTGGATGACTGTTGAGCGGAAGCTGCTGAAAGGAGAGAAATTCTCTAATAGAGTCATAAGGACAATTCAGGCAGCCAGACGGCCTTTTACCACCTGCATTTACAATGTGACTTGGAAGATATTCAGTGACTGGTGTTAGAAGGGACATTTAGATCCCACTTTGGCCTTGGTGTACTGGAATTTTTGCAAGAAGACCTAGAAAAAGGGCTCTCCTCAAACATCCTGCAATGCCAGGTCACTGCCCTGACCTCAGTTCTGAAGGTGAAGGAGGTTTAGTTCCCTTACTCACCATCCCAGGGTTCGAGCCTTCCTCAGGAGTGCATCCATTTTGAAGCCTTCAGCTGTACACTGCTACCACATCTGGGATTGCCCAGGGTGTTCCAGGCCCTTACCATGACACTATTTGAACCATTGAGGGAGGCCAGCCTACGTCTCCTCTCGTGTAAGGTGGTCTTCCTGCTAACCATTACTTCTGCCAGGCATATATCAGAGTTAGCGGCAATATCAGTGAGACAGGATCTCTGTGTTTCATCTGAACAGGGTGGTCCTGCGGCTGGACCAGACCTTTATGCCAAAGGTTAAGTCCTTGTTTCACCGAGCACAGGAGTTGATTTTGCCAGACTTTTGCCCTCGGCCTAAACATCCCTTGGAACGGCAAATTGGATATAAGGAGGGTCCTCCGCATTTACACCTCTAGGACCTCTTTCTTCAGAAAGACTGAGGCCCTGTTGCCAGTAAGGGGAGAAGTTTGGACTGGACTGAGTATAAGATTATTTTTGTCCTCATTGTTCGACTGAGGACCGTTACCAGTAAGGCGTGTCTTCAGAGTTTCAACTCAGACAAAAGAGCTAGCAGTCTAAAGTAACCCATTCTGGACTGTCCCGTCAATCTTTATGAGAAAGGGCATCTCAGGTAAGATCAATGTCCCATCACGGTATTCTTGCTTCAGTGTATTATTGTGGATGTTTTGTACACCATCAAATGATATCCTGATAAGCCAGAGAAGAAAATCAGCAACCTTGCTTGTAAATAAACAGAATGTTCACAATCATTTAGCGGTTGCTGAGGACAAAGAAAACCATAGCAGGATAGGGATCGTA
This sequence comes from Thamnophis sirtalis, assembly GCF_051295495.1. Lineage (NCBI taxonomy): Eukaryota > Metazoa > Chordata > Lepidosauria > Squamata > Natricidae > Thamnophis > Thamnophis sirtalis. The sequence goes on along the minus strand of NW_028261384.1, from coordinate 44,466,479 downwards.
ATGGCAGCAACCAATTTTATACGAATTTTGATTTTTAGAGACACTCAAATGCATAATAATGCCCTAACTGTTTCACACAAACATAGCCTATACAGTTTGTTACAGACATTCAATAATATTATTTAATAGTTGTTGTCATTTATACATACTCTTTATTATATCTGATTGGATTTGATATTGACTATTTTATTTTCCTCAAGATTCAGGATAACTTAAAGATACTATTGTAATGTTGTTACATACAAGGATCCCTTATTTATCTACCACAGCTGTGGGTGGCGGTTATAGAGCAATATATAGCATGATTGTGCCCAGCATATAATGATGTCAATCTGCTGCGATTATGAAGCAAATCACCCATAATTTGTTTGTTGAAGCCAGGGTGACTTAAAATAGATGTTTTTTAAAAAGCAGATTTTTTAAAATTTAAATTGGATTTTTATTATTTTTATTACGTTTATTTTAATAAAATGCTTTTGGAGTAAAATATATCTAAAGATAATTTTGTACATTAATAATTTAGTTTATTCAGCATGAAATGGAGCTTCGTTATGTAGCATGAGGCTGTATATTCTGCAATATTGGGACTATCGGTGATAGTCAACAGCAAGTCAGAGGAGGAGCTGCTGCGGGACAGAAATGACAGTTGCCCTTTAAAAATTATGATTTAAATGGAGCTGATTTAAATCAAGGCTCATGATTTAAATTGACTTGATTTAAATCAAATCTACCCTGGTTAAAGCCAACTGAAGTTGCATATGGCACTACAATCATATGACTGGAGGATACTGCAACTGTTACAAATGCCCATTGGTTGCCAGATCATGGTCATGTGGCTTTAGAGATGCTGTGATGGCTACAGGTTCAAGGATCAGTTGCAAATTTCTTTTTTCAGCACTATTACTTTGGATGTTCATTGATCAAGTAAATGAGAGCTACTTACATTATTTTTATTTTTCATTGCAATACTGTTTTTTCTATCTTTGGAATTTATATGGATATTAACTCTCATTATTGGTGGTTGCTTTCAAATAAGAGATGTGAAAGTACAAAAACTTCCTTCTCTGGAGAAGTCACCTGTCAGTCTTTCAATAATATGCAGAGGGCATCCTAACAGTTGGCTTTGACTCCTTAAGACCTGGTCACATCTGTCAAACCAGTGACAGATTGATGTCAATTTCTTTGTTGTATTTCAATCAGACCAGCAGAAGATCAGTGCTCCTTCCATCTTCACTATTGCAGTTAGCCAATTCAGATATAAATGGTACAAACCCAAAGCAAGATATATACCATACTTTTAGCAAAATGGGCTTTCTCCTTATCAGGAATAAGGAGAGTTGAGAATTGTTGCTGAAGCAAAATGCAAATGTGTGAGATTACAAGTCCAAAAATACTATTCTGGAAAAGGATAGAATAACATATCAGTAACAGGTGAGAATTATGTGAATCTCCTGGTGTTTTCTATATTTTCCTGCTTAATAATCTGTGAACAAATCATAATAGATGATTCTAAGATAGATCAGAACCACAAATCTTCCTTACCAAGGATGACTTAAGTTACTGTAGTACCTGTCTTCAGAAATTATCCACTGTCTCCTGATCATTAGTTTAGTTTTTCTTTGTAGAATTTTACTTGCTTGATCTTGGTTATAAAGACTTCTGAAGAATCAAAGAAGGTTTATTCTTTTTCATTGGTTTCAGCTGAAGAAGTGTGCTGCTCTTCAAAGTCTAGTATATTTTTTCTTCAAAAGCTTTTGTATGTATGAGTTGTAAGAGAAATGAGCTTCATTTAAAGGAGTCTTGCATTGAACAGCTGGTCTGCTTGACATATACAAGTTTAATATCAGTGAATATACAAATTTCATGTAGGTAAAAGTGCCTAATGGTGATTTACTCATCTTTAACCACCTCTTTGGTTTCCACATGATCTATGAAGAAAATAAAGTCTCCTCCACAGCCATGGGGTAGACAAACTTGCCTTACCTTACTCATTTTTAACCACCTATTTGGTGTCCACATGATCTATGAAAGTCTCCTCCATAGCTATTAGAAATGGGGTGAACTGATTTAAACTAAGGGAGAGATAGACCGTACATTCAGAATTCTTTTTGAAGAGAACACACACACACACACACACTTAATTGACAGCTCATGATTCAATCTTTTACTAATTTGCTAATGTCTATACTTGTGTTACTAACCTCATTTCCCAAGTTACCTACCATTGTCTTATTTACAAGGCTGACTTTATAGAAACAGTAGATTTCGTTGCCTTGTCATAAACTCTTTTTAAAAATGAATTTTGATTTAAGTATTTAGAAGATTGTAATAAAAGCGGTTTAGAAAGGAAAACAAACTCTGACTTTCAAACTTTGGCTTTGTAAAATAAAACCCTATTCAGAAATACAAATACTATGGAAGTACATAACACAAAGAATACTTATATAATATTTTGTTATGATCTGTGACCTTACATAAGAAAACCTTTAATCTAAACTCCATTATTTTCAAGGCTTACCTGTAAGAAGCAAGATATTGGCTTTGTGATACTAAATAACATCATAGGAGAAAAATGGTCCACCCTTCACATTTTGAATTCATCAGTATCTTTACTAAATACCTAAATGATATTTTTAAATTAAAACGATGTTACAAAATTCTCTTTATGAAAAAATTACATTGGAAGATCCCATAGAATACATTCATTAGAAGCCAAATCCCCCATGTTTAAAACACATCTATTTTTTAAAAAGAAAAGAAAAAAGTCAACATTTATTTAAAAGGAATTTTATAAGTTGGAATTTCTTTCTTTAGAGCTTTCTTTGTGTGGATTTGTTACTTTTTGCTCCCATTTGGAGTTGTCATCCCTTCCAATTTTGTTCCTCAATTTTATGTATTGTTTTGGAGTGTTTGTTTTCTTCTTGTATGCAATGTTTTATTCGTAACCTTTTAGAATCATTGGGAATCAGGTGGAATTATTTTTATTATAATTGGGCGCACAGTCAGCCAGATGTTCAGACTGGATTTGTTCACCTATCCAGTCTTCTCCAAGGATCTGAGATAGGCAGATGTGGATATTTGATGGTGTTACAAATATCAACGCAGGATGTAAGCTTTTCCAAGTAAAGCTGCCTTTTGCAATTGATTGATGGTGAATTTGTCAAGGCCAGTGATGTTCAAGTAAGTGTTGCTCCAGTAGTTTGGGATTGCACTTCAGTAGTTTTGAGATTGCCTTCTACTATTGGTACCATCTTTGTTTGGTTTTGCCACAATTGTTCTGTTTCTATTTACTGATCTTTGTATGTTGTGACTTTCTCTAGTTCTTTCTCTTCTGTTCTACTTACTCCAAGTACTGCCGCGTCCACGAACCAGATATCATCATTAATCATTATTATGTGTTAATCTTTTATTCAATTCACAGTCTAGTACTGGTAAAAACATAACAGTTCAAGTTCTAACCAAGAATAATCTGAGTATATAGGCAGTTGCAAAATAAGGTGGGTTTTTTGCAAAGTCAAAAGTCATGTATCTAGGCACCTCTTCAGGTATTGCTCCAAGGGCTCCTATTACTATTGGTATAACCCTGATGTCTTCATCTACAATCACTCAACTTCAATTTGCAGATCACAATATTTTGTTATTTTTTTCCAGCTATTTCTCTTCAACTTGTACATCACTTGGTATTGCAATATCAATGAATCAGACTTTTTTCTTTTCTACAGTAGTGATGTCAGGCATGTTGTGGACCAGATGTCTGTTTGGATTCAAATGTTCCACAAGATCTTGTCAATTTGGTGTTCCCAGTATTTTTGTTGCATTCAAACCGAATCTTCTGCCAAAGCTTTCAATGTATAATTTTGGCAATTCGATCATAATATTGTAGATAATCAGTCTGTTATATCTTTCTTAACATCATCATCATCATCCCTGAAGAACAAATGCATACAAAGCCAGAATTGAGAAGATAGCAACAGATAGCAAATGCCACCTTGGTGAAGAAGCTAAACAAACAATGGTTCATCTGATTAACTGCTGCAAGAAGATTGTACAGCCTGATTACAAACAGCAGCATGAGAAAGTAACATTAATAGTGTATTGGAAGATCTTCAACAAAAACCATTTGCCTGCAAGCAAGAACTGGTAGGACATGAAATAAGGAAAGTCATAGAAAACAGAAAAGTGAAAGTGCCCTGAGACTTTAGAATTCAGAAGAAGGGCATCTGCCACATAATACCCCAGACTTAACAGTTATCAATAAGAAAGACAAAAAAGTCTGCATAGAGGATGTGGTAGTACCTGGAGACAACAGAATAAAAGAGAAAGAATTAGCGAAGATAACAAAATACAAAGGCCTGAAAATAGAAATAAAACAATTGTGGCAAAAGAAAGCAAAAGTAGTACCAATAGGCACTTTGGGTGCAGTCCAAAACATTTGGAACGCCACTTCAATATCATCAGCATAGACAAATTCACATTGGTAAATTGTGAGAGGCAACTTTATTTGGAACAGCTTATATTCTGTGATATTACCTCTAGAACCATCAAACATCAAACAGTTCTGTGTAAGGGCTCAATAGTCAAGGTTTGATAGTAAAGTAAAGGCAGCTTTATTTGGAATATCTTTACTTCCTGCAATGATATCTATAACACCATCAAACATCCAAATCTGCCTGTCCCAGGTTCTTGGAAAGAACTTGATATATAGACAAAAATGCCAAATCCAATCTGAATATCTGGCTGAATGTATGATAAACCATAATCATCCTAAGTCAATTGCAAAAGTATCCTTACTTAGAACAACTTACAGCTTTACAGAGATATCTTTAACACCATCAGACAGTAACATCTGCATAACTCAGGTCTTTGGGAAGCACTTGATAGATGGCTAATAATGCCAAATGCAGTCTAAATATGTGGCTGATTGTGTGACAAACCACAATTAAAATATCTCTCAACATCATCAAACAACACCTGCTTATCCCAGGTCCTTGGGAAGGACTCACAAATAAAGCAGATGATTACAAGACCTGGCAATGGCTAAGAGCAGGAAAGTTGAAGAAGGAAACAGGAGCTAATTCTGGCTGCACCAAATCAAGTCTTTAGAACAAAAGAATACAAAGCAGAATTGAGAAGATACCAACAGTAGCACATGCTACCTCTACAATAAAGCTCAGAAAACAATGGACCACCTACTTAGCTGCTGCAACACAATTGTACAGACTGACTACAAACAATAGCATGACAAAGTATGAATTGGAGCATTGGAAAACCTGCAATAAATAATACTTTTTGTCTATAAGTAAAAATTGGTGGGACAACAAAGCAGACAAATTAATAGAAAAGGAAAAAGATAAAGTGCTCTGACAAGCACATAACATTACTATCAATTGTCAATAAGAAAGATGAAAATGTCTGGACAATGGACGTTGCGCTACCAGGAGACAGCAGAAGAGAAAAGAAAAAATGGAGAAAATAACAAACTATAAAGACCATCAAATTGAAAAGAAAACAGGTGTCTTAGGTGCAATCTCAAAACAACTATAGAAAATCTTGAATACCACAGACATTGACAGAATCACCATCAGTAAATTGCAAAAGGCAGCAATTACTTCTAACAGCTTACATTCTACAACAATAGCTTTAATAACATCAAAAAACAATATCTGCCTGTCTCCTTATACCTGATAGGTGGATAAAAATATCAAATCCAGACTAAATATTTAGCTGATGTTTATTGTCATGAGACTAACCATTATAATACTAGTGGAAAGACCAGCATAACACTATTTGGATGCTTCCATAGACAATTTGTATTCTGGAATTTCTGAAACCTTCTTCATGGAATTTTCTGAGAGGATGCAGACAGCAATATTTTACTTGTAGTTAAATTGAAATTCCAGCACAGTTTTCTGCAAAAAGGATGGATACCAGCATTCTGTAAAAGCATCTACATTTCCTTGGGAATGTTACCTTTGTTTTATGGTTGTATCAGAGGGGCAGTTAATCGGATTTCTCAAATTTTCATTGTCCCTGCATAGATTGCTGAATAGCTGCTTGGAGATTTTTAACCTTTTTCCCCATATTATTTTCAAAGTCACCACTATGATGGAGAAGACAACAGACTTGAAAAGAGTTAAATTTCCATGGTATGGTATAAAAATCAGATGACAAATGTATCTTCATCTGAAAATATTTCTTTTTCGGTATTATTTATATTTACATTGCAAACAGAAGGTTTTATATTGAAGGCTGTAACTACTCTGAACTTACTTTGATGATGCACATTAAGCTTTATTTAGTTAGAAGGTCCTCCCAATGTATAGAAATCTTCCATCAACTCAGTTTCAACTCTGATTTGACTAAAATATTATTTTTCTGCCTGTATGTTTTCTTACATTCATTTTGGTGGTTTCTATTCAGTATCTAGGAGAAACAGTCCTAGCCTAGTGAGGATGTATTCTATTCCAGGTCCTGTATCAAAACCTGATTTAACAAAGAGCTCAGTAATATCACATCACCTGCCATATTATTAGGAATATTCCTCAGATGAGGCCCTGACAGATATTTACATTTTGGTATTAGTGAAGTTATTTTATTATGGAGCTGAACAACATGTAGTACAACTTTATGATGGTAGTGGTGACTTCTGCTTTCATTCTAACTGAATAGCTATTTAGAATTTCTCTGACCCTATGTTTAATTTCTAACTATTTAGCAATATTTTGAGTTGTTTTCACATATATTTTCTTTCTATCTTAACTATAAAATCTTCTCAGTGTAATGATTTGTAATTAGGAAAACAGTTGGGTGGTAATATTCAATTGAATGTTTAGCCTGTAGCCTCCCACAACAGAGCAATTAGGCAGCAGCGAGGAGTTCATTGTTTCACATTTTTTTGAATATGCTACTGTGAAAGCTACACAGTAAAACTTTTAAAAGGTACAGTCTTGCATCTTGCCTAGAATATTAAAAATCTTTGATTTAATCTATGTCTGGAATTCATGGACGGGAATTTTTCTAGCACTCAATGAATCCCTTTAACTATATTCTAGCTTTTGATCGAGTTTGATCGTGCTACCACACGACAATGTGTCTGGTCATTCTTTAAAATAGGAAAGCACTGTAATAGGGTGAACCAATAATGCCTTGGCTAGTATGGTGCGTACTCATACTCAAAGTATTCAGTTGTTTTCTCTGTCAGGGCACACATTGAGAACTAATTTTTGGAGTAGTAGAATAATTGGAGCAAGGACACATTTCTAGCGAAGCAACTTTCAGTACAGAATGACCACATCGGTTAATTTAAATAATAAACAGCCGGTTTTCTTCTTGCAGAGCTATTCCATTATTTTTGAAATTGTACAGGGAAACTTCGAAAGCAACATAGCTTTTGTGACAAAAAATAAACAAAAAAATAAGATATACAAAAGCATTGTGCTGTAGCTTCCCAGAATGCTGTATATACTTCTTGCTATTTATTAATTATGATACTAGAATTGACTGAGCAATGAAGTTGTTGATTTTTATTGGTTGAAATGTTTAGAGACTGTTATGCAATATAAATATGTGGGGTTTTGGATGGATATTTTTTTTTCATAATTTGCACTTAGTGTACATCTATATTAACAGCATTGATTCACATGCAGTTAATATTTGTAGAAGGCTAGGGTTTTTAATTCATGCAATTTTAAACTGACTTTCAAATAAACAAGTCCTTTCAATCAAAAACTAATCACATTATCAAAGATGACAAATATAAAGAAATCAGAACAGCTACCTTGGCCTTGCTTCATAGGTCCAGAGCCATCTTGATTGAATAGTCTCTTAAGACTTCCAAAGTCTGTTGCTGGCATTTGTTGAATGATAGATATTTGTAGTATCAGTACTATTTCTTGGCCATCGAAGAGACCACTTTTCCTTTCCAAATTCTAATCCAAAGATTATCTGTCCAACCTGTTCTACTAGACAAGATGTATGTGCTCTAGATTTCCTATCTTAGAGGTTGCCATTTGACAGGCTAGTATAACCTTTATTGTCATTGTACATCATATGTACAACAAAATTGGATCTCAGAAGTATACATTTTTAGTGTCTGCCCCAGTTCTTTAGAACAGCCTTCTACCTGAGATTCCTACTATTTTGTCCTCTGGAAAGCAATGAAAACTTGGCTGTTTCCCAAAGCATTGGGCTGGAATAGGGTTTGAGCTGTAGGAAAGTTTAGTCTAGAGCTGGCAGGAAAAGTATTTCATTTAACCAGTGGTGGGTTACAAACAGTACACCCGAGTACGGGCATACCGGTGCCTGCCGGGAGCACTGGATACCATTCCAGTATGGTGCTCCAGAGGGCCTGCCAACTGTTCTTACCTGAATTTGAGCTCTTCGGGGCTTCTGCACACGGAGTGTACAGCGCCTGCTCAACACTCTGCTGAGCAGCTGGAGCATTGCGGAGGCATCGCGGAGCATTGCAGGAGGCAAGGATGCATGTACGCACTGCACATGTTTATGTGGAGGACACCGGGCCTGTTGCACTGTACTGATTGCAACGGGATTCGGAACCCACCACTGTTTTTAACTATGGATTTTATGAATTATTGTGAGCTGTCTAGAGTCATCATATGATACACTGTAGGCAGTAATATAAATTTTGAATTAATGAAGGAATTAATTACAGCAGCGTCTTAATTTTAGATACTGTTATATAAACCCTGTTCTGCACTTATCGCTATTATTTTACCAGTTTAGCTGTTCTTATTTCAGTAGTTATAAGTTAAGGCTGTGATTCAGGGGTCCCAGATCTCCATTTTCACATCTACATTGCTTGGGGGGGGTGGGGGGCAACAAAACTATGCCTTTCTCTAAACAATTACTTTAAATAGCCAGAAGAGGTTTGGACATTTAGCACAAGAGATTTTTACAAGAAGTAGTTTATGGTCATATATATATAGTGCATATGTATGTATGTATGTGTGTGTGTGTATGTGTGTATGTATATGTTTGTGTGTGTGTATATGTATACACACATATATACATACACATACATACATACATACATACATACATACATACATACATACATACTAGTATTTTACCAGAATAGATATTACTAACAATATTTTATGAGAAATGTAGGAATGAAATCACAGAAATCACATTTCCAGCACCATGCAAATATAAATTCTTTTAATATTTAAAACAGTGTTCAATTATACACTCCTTTAGCTGAGATCATGAAATGGAGTTGGGATTGTAAAATAATACTTTTTTTCTGAAAGTAAAATATACTTTGTTAAATCTATCTTTTATTAACATATAATTTATTAATTGGATACCTATATCAGTTTGGTCAAGCAAATTTTTGTATTTTATGTGTTCTGTTTTGGAAAGATAAAACGATTGGATCAATCAAGTTGGGTCTGTTCAAAATAATAATACTGAGTTTATTTCTCACACCTTCCTCCATTCCCTGCTGCCTTTTGTATTTTTCATATCTTTCCTGCAACAAGGTTAATTACAGGCCTGCCTTGTTAGGTGAGCTTTGTTTCAAATTGAGCTGCAAGAGAGTATATGAATGAAATCTTAAATTATTCAGGCAGAAATTGGATAGAAATAATACTAAGCTTCTGTATCTTTGTGCAGCTTTCTAAAACTGGTACATCAATCATCGTATCCATTTAGATCAGCTTCAGGATTTGGGATAGGAAGTAGGATATTATATTGGTCCTCTTCCTTCTTCCATAGTCAATTCCAGTCAGAGTTGGTAGGGTGACAGATCTACCCCAGAGTTCCTGGTTTGTTGCATTCCCAACAGGTCTACTCTCTCATTTAACATCTACATGAATCTATTGAATCTATCTATCAGTATGGGGCTAGGTGTCATCAGTATGCCAATACACATAGTTGTATATTGTTCCAACCAAGGAATGCCATTTTGCCCAGTATCTGGAGAGTGTAGGAGTATGATTAGCAAAGACAGGCTTGATCTCAAATCCAGCAAGTAGCTGTGAGTTTAAGATTTTCCAACACTCTGAGAACTCTCCATCTGTGGATCCTGAATTGGATTACACTCCCCCAAACAGAACTAATATGCAGTTAATAGTCTTTTTGGATTCTTGACTCCTACTGTATGAAAAACTGGCAGTAAGGCTTTTGCACAATTCTATCTTGAGTACTTTTCTTTTTCTGGATTGAGAGGCCATATTAATGGTCATATATGCCCTAGTTCAGTGATGGCTAACCATTTTGTCCTTGCATGCTGAAAGCATGTGTATGGGCATGATAGCATGCATGTGCGTGCCCACATCCATAATACAATGTTTGTGTGACACACACCGTATGTGATTCCCAGCCCCACATATGCATGTGCAAGCTCTCACACCCCGTTTTGGGCCTAGCAGGCCTCCCTGAAGCCTCTTGGAATCAAAAAGGGGACATGTGTCCCACCCCTGTGCATGCCTACATTGTTACAGGTGTTATGTCTGCCTTGTATGTAGCTTTATTGCTCTCTAGCATTTATCTCCATTGTCCAGTGATGTACTTCCTGCCTCTCTAGGATTTACCTCTTATCTGTTCCTGTGTGTGGCACTTCCTATTCCTGTTGGATGTATATAGTTATATTCTTGATGGCTTGTATAGTGTTTTAACTGCATTTTGATTAAACAACACATGCTGCAGAGACCCAAAAATCAGCTGGCCAGCAGTGTGCATGCGCGGTGGAGTTCAGTTGGGGCAATGGCTCACATGCCAGCAGAGAGGCCTCCGTGTGCCACCTGTGGCATCCTCCTCCTGATCAGGGCAGAATCATTTAGAAGTAAGGAGATGGCTGGCTGGAAGGTACCTTCCTGAGGAACCAATGCAGCTCACGAGCCATAGTTTAGTAACCCCTAACCTAATGGGACCAAGAAGAAGGGCCTTCTCCATAGTGGTTCTCTGCAGAACTAAGATTGGCCCTCAGTTTTACACTCGCAATGCCCTGAAAACATGGTTCTGCCAACAGGCCTGCAGATTTCAGAGTGACATGGAGCCCATCAAATGGCTGGTCTGATTGTTGCCCGGGGAATGGGATTTATTGGTTTTTGTACTGAGCCTTCTCTGGAGTCACTTTGAATAAGTTTGGCAGCCATATGCAATTAATTAATTAATTTATTTATTTTCCTATGTTGGATATAGAGACAAGTAGATCTAAAGAAAGTAATGGGCTAAGCAATTATAGTTTAATATGGATTATTTTAATTGCGCTAAAGTATAGAATCTTCTGGTAACTGACATTTAAAAAACTATCACAATAACCCAGAATAATCATGAAACTTTTGTGGTTTTTCCAAGTATAATTAAATATTGTAATTCCAATAATTAGTACAAATATTGTAATTCCAATAATTAGTACAAAATAAAGGAAAGGTAGAAAAATAGAGTAAAAAGTGGAAAAACAGGAAAAAAACATTGATTCTGGATATTACAGGTATACTTTAACTCTAGTAATTGTGACCAGAGTTTCTGTTGCTAAGTGATGCAATCATAAAGCAAAACATCACAGGACTGCATCACTTAGCAGTGGCCATCTCAGCAGTTCCCATTGCCATTGATAAACAAAAATCAGGGTCATTAGAACCTCCTTGCAACTTCCTGCCAACTTTCAACAACCAAAGTTAGTTAGTAAGCCAGCAGGGAGTTGCAAATCCCAGCAGCTTGCAAGCTGGCTGACAGGCAAGTAAGTGGCATGTATGTGTGATTTTTGCCTATGGGTGGCTGATGCCAGGTGGGGGAAGTGCACAGGTGGTTGTAGAGACACATGAGAATAATTTCAGGCCATGGGGATATTTACCCAAGCTTCACTGCTGGTTTGCTTATTGATTTTACTTGTGGGAAGCTGACAAGGAATAGTAATGATTGTGAATGAAGAAACTGTAGCCATATGTAACTACTTGCTAAGTGCCAATATCACAATCATGTGATCATGGGGTTGTGCGGCAGCCAGAACTTTGATGACTGGTGGTAAATAACACTTGTTCAGCACTTTTGCAATTTCAAACAGTTGCTAAACAAATGGTTGGTAAATATACAACTTTATCACAATTACTGAACTGCCTGAAACCAGATAAACATGGCTTAGAGAAGGTAAGTGTTAAAAGCAAGATAACATTAAATAGAAAATAATATAATGACCAAATTTAAAAGTTGTCGGTCACCAAAAGCCCTCTAGAAGAACAGTTTTGATGAACAGTTTTCACCAGCTACTAACAATACTTGCCATTGGCTCCCATCATGCCCCATATCTGGTAAGGGGGTCCAAGAAGCAGCTGTTCCTTAGTTACACAAGCAAAAATATTACATTAAATTGAGTTGAATTTCACATTAATTTGGATTAAATTTCTGTGCTTCCTTCTGGAAATAATAAAGTTGAGAGACTTTTCTACTTAATATTCATTGAAGAAATTAAATGTTTGTATTACTTCATATAGAATGGCTTAAAAGATTTTTATCCTAAAAACTGGGGATTATCAAATAGGAGAAAAGAATTAAATTTCCTAAAGCAACCAAAGTTTTCAATGACTATTGTATAGATAATTTTCTCCTTAAAAATGTTGATATAATTTACACTTTTACTTGAAGAACTTCTACATCTAATACAAAAATATGATGTTCTGAATTTTGTAGCCTAATAATTATTTTAGAACTATCCAAAATGCAGTACACAATTCTGTAGCTGAAAAAGTTATATTTGGTTTCTATATACTGCTTCAAGCTTGCTCTGTTTAATCATTTTTAAAGCTTAGGTGGTGTAAATTGAATTTAACACTGTAGTTGCAAGGGTGTTATACAAAAAGTCCAAATGGAAAGCTGTTGGCATCGATTCTTATTGATGTTAAACTCTGTAGCACCCTCTGTTGTCATGTGGAAGCAGTATCAGGTATACTGTCTTCAGCAACTGAAAATAATCGAATGTACTTTATAATACAACTAAACAAAAGTTAATAGTTTAACTTTTAATTTAAAATCTCATTTTATTCCTATTTTTGTATTTCATCATAGTGAGTTTTCACTTAATGCAGTTATTTTTCTTTTTACAAATTTCTATAATATGAGATTTGTTTTATAGACAAAGAAATTTCACATGTGTGATATCTAAAAGATCCAAGTTGTATGTTTCCCATACCATTTTTAATTCTTTAACTGCCGTGCTTCAAATAGGGGGAAAAAACCACCTGAATTTATCAGTGCTAGAATTAAAAATGTATAATTGTATGGAGCAGATGTTTTCATAAATATTTGGTATAATTAATTTCAACTAGGAACAAAGCAATTGCTCTTTTTCTAAATTATGTCTTTCCTTATGCAGATAATTTAAAAATACTGTATTTAATATTGTTAATGAAACAAATATATCGGTTAGATTTTCACAGTGAAAAAGAAAGAAGACGATTGTATTATATTTTGATTTTCAAATCAATTAAAAAGTATTCTAATGTTTATAAAAATGTTTATAAAAATATATTACAGTAAATTCTAGCTCAGCAGGAATCTTTTTGCATATATAATTGTTAGTATTAGATAGTATTGCGATACCTTTTGACCCATCCACCCCCAGCAGTTTTCTTCCAAGGGCTAAAATTTAAGAATTCTATATATTAGCATCATATTGTATACTGTGTCTGCTGTCACTACAGAAAAGAAAAATATCCACTTATTCTTCTTGGATGCCAATTTACTTTCCTTGCTATTTCTGCATTTATAAAAATACCGCTTAATTGAGAGAGCATCTTTTTAAAAAAGTTTTAAAATAAGCACAGCTTAATTGTTTTACACCTGAAAGCTCAACTGCAGCTGCAAGAAATTTTGAGCAAACCAGTATTCTTGACTGATCTGTCATCTACAAAGTGTGCAAAGAAAAATAGGTAGCTGTCATTAAAATTACATTTCAGCTTTCAATAACCATTTAATGAGTAGTGTAATTATATAAGTATGGTACCTCAAGTACTTCACTCAATAATTAAAAATAATCTCATCTTTAAAGTGAAAGCTCTAATTATTATTTGACTTAACCAGGACCACTGTTATGATCTCCAGTGGCATCTCAGAATGTTTTGAAGGTATAAATTAAAACTGAATAAATCATTAAATTATTAAGCTTTAGATATGCTAAAATGAAAGTATGTGGTATTTTAAAAATATGCAATTGGATTTCACAACTTTGTAATGTAAGCAACTTCTTTCCTTTTCCCTTTTTTCTCCTCTAAGATCACAGATTGTGCCCTTTTAAAAATATACATATTGCTATATAATTTTTTTTCTTTTCTTCAGAGCAGAAATCATGGTGATTAATAATGATCAAACATTAACTATTTTTTTACAAAAAATAATACAATATTTTTCTGGTTATATTATTTGTCCTTTGATTTGTAAAAAGTAGAAATTTGAAATTCAAAATGTTAGATTATCCTAGCAGCAAATTACTTTTCTTTTATAACTTTAATAATAAATCTATGCAATTTACAAAGAGAAAAAGAAAAAAAATCATTTTCATTTCAACTACAAATTTATATTGTAGTCTGCAATTAATAAATAATATAGTTTGATTATCCTTGTTCACTCCCACCCCCGACAATATTTAAGTAGAAAATAACATGAACAAATGTTTCTATCTTAAATCTGCGATTTTTGTTACTATAATACTTCTAATCAATTATCTCTATGAATTGATTTTTTTTTCAAAATAAACATTGAGGATCTTCTATTGTTCCAATCATTAAAAAAGTGGGGAAATGTGCTTAGAAGTACCTGTAAAGCAATCAATATATCAATAGCCAGAAAATCCTTGAAAAGATGAGCAGCAGGTTTGAAAGTGCATAAAAAGAAAAGTAATTACTAGAAACCACTATGTTAAAGATAGACCTGGCCAAATAAATCTGGTTTTTAAATAAATCATACAGGTTTTTTTTAATATAAAGTGATTAGATTAATAGACCAAAAGAATGTTGTGGTTTTAAAATACTTAAGATTTCAATAACAAACTCGACATTGTTTATAAAATAGAACTGTCTGAGATGAATGTTTCCACTACCTGATGAATTTGTGGTTGGTTGAATTGCTATACCCAAAACTGTGATCCTTAATGGATTTATATATATCGAGGGGTGTATGCAGTGGGGTACTTTAAGGCCTTATCCTAGGACCAGTGCTCTTCAACATCTTTAAAAATACCTTGAATGAGGGATAAAAGAAAACCATCAAATTTGGGAGACAACAGTCTGGAGATGGGGACTTTCTTAACACATCACAAGACAGGCTTAAAGTTTAAATTATCTCAGTAGTTTTCCCAGTATCTTTCCATCAGTGTTTGTGCTTTTGCTACTGCTTGTCTTCCCTTTGGCCCATCCATTTTGATCTTTGAAATGCCTTTCCAGAAACCTTGAATTAAGAAACTTTGTCAAATTTAATCTGCTAAATTTGAAATCACTAAGGTCCATGAAATAAGTTTTTACTGTCTTTCAAAAGAAATGTGCTACGATAATCAATCTGGAGATTAAACTGCACTGTTTGTATTTTAATATTACCATTAATGTTCATTAGTAAAATTTATAGGGAAGGAGAAATTTATAAAATTTGATTTGTGAGAGCTCTTGATTGAGCTATTAACGTGACACCTTTTTCCATGCAATTTTATTTTTCTAATATCATATACTGTGTTTGCTTTTTAGTATAGTACAAGATAGCTATTATCAGTTATTGAAGCTCAAACTAAAACTTTCCATATATAATGGTAAAGAAGTCTATAGAAAACTATTTATTATGTAGTGACTAAAAATATTTTAAGCATAGCATAGGAATTATAAGTCTTACAAATATTGCCAAGATATGATTGTGCATGTTATCGAGTTTCACAATTCTCTAATCAAAGGTCTAGTATTTTAATATATTCACATTTATGCATTTTGCAGTTAACATGCTGAAAACTCTCGTGTTTTATAATTTTAGATGCGTCAAATGAAAATGGAAGAGTACAGCTTACTTTGGATTCTGATGGGATATTTTTATCATATAGGTAAGAATTTTCCAACTTTTCTTTCTGGACAGTTTTTCTTAAATTTACATTCATAAAGAAAAAGGAAATAAAGTATATTTATATTCATTATATATAGATTACTTTTTTTGACCCATGAAATATGGCCTTATTAAAGGGGAGGGCTTATTGTTTTTGGGTTGCCGGGCAGCTGCTCCATTGCGACCAGGCACACCTTCAGGACACACCTTCAGGAAGCTGTCACAGCAGCAACACAGCAGCCATGAGGTGGCCATGCTCGCGAGCAACCGCCCAGCAACCACCTTTCTAGCTGGGCACAGCGCCACTGACCGATGTAGCGGTACCCGGAAGGCACCATGCAACGCAAGCGTATGTTCGCTGCCCTCCGCCTCCCACCTTGGGTTTCTTTTATCAGCTTTCAAAGCATGGAGAATGGATGCCGCTCTGGAAGTACGCTCTATGGTAGCTCACAACCATAGAGCGTACTCCCAGAGCGGTATCCTACCTCCTTGCTTTGAAAGCTGCAACGGAGGACGGATGCTACTCTGGGAGTACATTCTATAGTTGTACGCTCTGTAGCCCCCCCCCCCCCCCAATCATAGAGCGTACTCCCAGAGCGGCATCCGTCCTCCATGCTTTGAAAGCCGGAAAAAAAACCAAATGGCGGGCGGCGCCAGCAGCGGACATGCCCTGGCTCTGCAGAGTTAGCCAAAGCCATCATGAGCCTGTGAGTCATGTGAGCAGGGAGCGGAAAAGCCACTCATGCAACCCCCCTCTCCAGCCATGCAGAGCCCCATTTACTCACCTAGGGGCATTCCGAAGGGACCGTGTCATGAGATGCGGAAGGCAGCGAACAGGTGCTCGCGTTGCTTGGTGCCTTCCAGGTACCGCTAGATCGGTCAGCTGCGCTGTGCCCAGCTGGAAAGGGGGGGTTCCGGGCAGCTGCTCGTGAGTGTGGCCACCTCATGGCTGCTGTATTGCTGCTGCGACAGCACAACACAGCCATTCGATCCTGAGCCTGTGCCCGGCTCTTCGGGAGCCTGCTCACAAGAGAGCAGTTGCCCGGCAACCTTCCTCTTCAGCTGGGCACAGTGCAGCTGTGGTATCCCGAAAGCAACAAGCAACGAGAGCGCCTTTGCCCCACACCTCGTTCCCGCAGCTTGGCGCCTTCGGGATACTGCTAGGTCGGCGAGTGGCGATTGTCCATGGGGATTATTTTCGGGGGTGGGCTTATATTTTTGCCCATGCATTTTCGGGGAAACACGATGTGTGTGTGTGTGTGTGTTTGTTTGTGTGTGTTCTCATAATGTTTGCTGAACTTAAATCAAGTGAATCAGAAAGATGATTCTAAGATTTTGAATCTACAGCTTTGCTACTGCCAGTTATTGTGATACTTATTGTGTACCTTCACATTTTATTTTAAAAATATAAAAGAAACACAGTATATTTTGGAATATCTATAAATAAACTTCTTATAATCAGATAGTAAAATATGTTAAGGAAGTTAGTTGTCAATTTTAAATTTACTTCCAATCCTCATATAATTTTACAAAAATTATCTTTCTGTGATTGTCTATGGAGATTCTCAGTCATTCAGGTCATGGCTGCCCCAAAGGTGCTTTTTCAAAAGGCAACTAGACTTTCTTTGCTTTTTCTTGAAGACATTTTGCTTTTCATCCAAGAAGCTTCTTCAGCAATTGTCTGTGACTGTTTCTTTGAATACTTTCAAGCTGCTAGTTAGATTTTTACCAATAATCATCTTGACTTCCATTAGTCTATTTTTCAATTATTAATTTCCCCCCAAATTTTGCAAGTATTTCATTAAATGAAATTATATGCTGTCAAATCTCCTAATATTTTGAACAATTCAATTTTTAGATGTGATTGACGATTGTAGTTGGAGGATGACAGATTGGGGAATGTTGTGTCAAGTGAGGAGTCACAAGGTTGAGCTGCATAATTTTTCAATATATTATAGTTCATCCACAATCAGCCACATAGTTAGATTGGATTTGGCATTTTTATCCACCAACCGAGTCCTTCTCAAGAACCTGGGATAACAAGTATTACTGTCTGATGGTGTTAAAGGTACCTCAGGCAATTGACTAATGGTTACAGTATTTTAATAATGTTGTTCAAGTAGAACTCCAGTTGTTTTGGCATTGCATCTAAGAAATCTGTTACTATTGATACTATTTTTGCTTTTTTCTGCCACAGTTCTTCTACTTATGCAGGTCTTTGAATCCACAGGATTCAAAACAAAGTTTCTCCAGTTTTTTTCTTTCTCTCAGGCACTGCCACATCCCCCATTCATACTCTTTTGTCTTTTTTTATATCATTTCTTTAGTTTGGAATGTTATGTGGCTGGTGCTTGTCTCTTTAATAAAGAACACTTTATCTTCTTTACTGTCTATTACTTTGTTATTTTGTGGCCCCAACAATTTTTGTGTGTAAGTAAGTAGCATTTCTTAGATATATTCCAGTGCACCATTATTTCTACTTGTTTGTAGTCAGTCTGTGTGATATTTTTGGAGCAGCTAGCTAGGTGGTCACCTACTACTGGTACTGACTGTGCAAATACTTTTTCTTGTCATGTATCTTTTTTATCCATTATTTAGTCTTTCTTGTTATATACAATCTCCATTCAAGTTGGTCTTCTTGCAGTTTTCCAAAATCATCTTGTCAATTAAGGCTGATCCTAATCCTTAATGTGCTGATTTTATTTTCCAACCTTATCTTCCATTTTAGTATTGCATTGTTTGGCTTTTTCTTTTTTTGCTCTTTGTTGATTTTGCAATTCAGTTATTCAGTTACAACTGCATATCAATTGGTTTGCTTCTTGCTGTGAGTTGGAATTTATATTTCATATTACTGTATTGATATCTTTTAATTCTTGTGCTAGCTGTTTCTTTGGAACAAGCTTCAATACAACCTTATTCCTTTTTTGCATGTGCTGTTCACAATCTTTTGTTTCACTTTTCTTCTTTATTCTTTCTGAGGAGAAATCAGAAGAAGGGGTGCTTAATTTCAGAATGAAAACAATTCAGTAGCTATGCTGACTTCCTCCATTACTGACTTCCCCTGGTTTATCTCTATAATCTGAGTTATTTCTGGCAAGGCTTCACTTTCTTTGCCTAGAGTAGATATTTTCAATTCTTCCAATTCTACTTGGTATAAGTAGAATTGGTACAAGTATAAGGTGAATACCTTATTTCATATTATAAAATGATGTTGATCTTCTAGCCTCTGTTCTGTTACTTACTTATTTATTTACTTAATTAATTAGCATACTACATCTATGGAGGTCATGCATATGGACAAACACAAATATAAATTTAAGATTTACTTTCCAGCTTTCATTTCAGAAATCCTGCAGCTGCTGGCTCTGATTGCTAAGCACTAGTCCTGAGTGCTATAGCCCAGAGGTGGGTTGCTGTTGGTTTGCCCAGGATCGGGCAAACTGGTAGTGGCAGATGCCAGATTCCGCCCACCTGCACACTTCTGCACATGCACAGAAGCATTGCGCAATCACATGCATGTGTGCACGAGTGAACAAATAGTAAAATAAATTGCAACCCACCACTGCTATAGCCCATTTATCACTAGCTATCCACTAACTCTTAGTATTGTCCTTTATGACCTGACCGATAACTGATCCAGTATTAGTTTTTTATGTCTCACCATACTATTTAAGGCAAAGACACTCTTGTTCTGGCACCTTTGATAAGACATGTCCTGCATGGTTGAACTTCGGGCATAAGTCTCATCTGCCCACAACCATGTGAAGGTAGTGCCTCTCCGGGGGCACCTTGTTATTACTATCGTTGGTTCACATTGGGATATATAGACTAGATCTAGCAATTGGGTTCATTATTATTATTACATATAACATGGCTGTCAGTTCTTTAGCTGGTGTTGGCCTTTATATATATTAAGTCCTTTGTAAGAACCTAGGAAGTCATAATGTTTTGGTATAGTATCAGAACAGATACAAGCAGTGTAGCCTTTTGTCATTGATAGATACTTATGTTGTCAATGGGCATAATTTTCTAAGTGCTGGTCACAAATGTGCCGATAACCATTTTCACCATAATCTTCCCAATTTCATTTTCAAATCTTGATACTTTGTGATCTTCTCCAATTGTTTTTCTTCTACTCTGGGATTTCCTGGTATTGCTACATCAGTTACCCACATTTCCTTCTTTTATCATTAATATTATTTCTAATTTCTTATATTTTATTTATTATTTATTAATACAATGCAAGGATTAGAAGGTTATCTTACCCAAATTGCTAGCTGATTAAAGAATGCAGTACTGTAGTATGCTGTCAGATTACCATCTGGTTTCTGTTCAAACACTTGAATCAGAAAACTCAAAAAGGAACAGTTCAGAGTTTCCTAGAACATTCTTTTCCAATTTTGAACAGTTCTTATGGTTAGAAATTCTCTCCTGAAGTCCAGTCAAACACAACTTTCTTTTTTGTAAGTTAAATCCATTGGTAATTATTAAGATACTATTCAGAACAGTATTGCCCTATAGTCTATATAAGGGGTGTCCAACTCACATTATCATGGTGGCATCACATGATGTATGATGTTCCTCTTCACTAAATAAGGTGCATGGCCAGCACATGGCGCATCTGGCTCGTGGGCCAGGAGTTTGACAGCCCTGGTCTATATGGTAGTTTTTCATATACTTTAATGCATTTATCATATTTCTTCGCAGCCGTCTCGTGTCACCTGCAGGTTAAGCATACCCAGCATCTGTAGCCTTTACGTACAACTTCTTTTTCTCCAGCTGATGGCATAGGAGGGTCCAGAAGTGAGAATTCAATCCTTATTTGCCCAAGAGACTTAGTCAGAATTGAAGCCATGCCTCCAGCTTCCCCTGCTGACTTCCAAATTCCGACTCAGTCTTGCCCAAAAAGAGATGCATTTTTTCATTGCTGTGAGTTAGTATTTTAGTTTTAGTGTTATTTTCCTTTAACTTACCCTTTTCTCTGTTGCTTTGACTGATGGATGATGGGGGACTTGGCTCACAAGTTCTTTTTCACCATATTCGGTTTGTGTCTGAGACAATTAGAGCCGGGGGCCTGTTGGAGGCTTTACCAGAGGTTTCTTATTAAGGTGCTGCTAGCTGTGCCGGCTATTGGGGCTTTGCTGTGGTGTCCTTTTACATTTTCCCATTGTGGTCGCCTATTGTGAGCTCCCTCGGAGACTGACTTGCCGCTGGCTCTCAGAGGCAATAGCAGGCTGCCAGTGATGCGACAGGTGAGGGGGAACGCGGTCAGAGTGCTGGTACTTCTGCAGGGCTTGTGGTGAAGCTGCAGCCCTGATCCGGAGCTCTCGGGGGCGTTTTTTCCTCGCAGAGAACACCAGACTTGGTTGCATGGCTTTCCACATGAGTATATAGAACCTCATTTTGGAGAGGACCTCTTGGTGGTGGCCATTTTGTTGGTGGCCACAAGGTGGTGGCCATTTTGGGAAGTCCTCTGCTGAGTCATGAGGGTGGTGGCCATTTTGTTTGCACCTTTTTCCGCCACAAGGTTCATTGCGATTGCCAGTATCTGTGGAGAAGGTTGCAGATTGAGCAGCAGTCGCAGGTCCTGGTTCTAGTGTGTTTGTTTTTTCCACATTTACGATGGCTGATCTCCCCAGGAAATGCCCCTCTGGAGTGATGCAGAAGGAAAAGGAACATGCTGGTCCTTCCAAAAGCTCCAGGAAGAAAAAGGCCTCCTCATTAGATCCTCCAACCCTAACAAAGCAATCTCCCTCCAAGCAGGGAGGTAAAGGGGCTGGAGAGAAGTCCAAGCAGGGGGGTGGAGATAAGGCCCCCTTGCCTTCTGAAAGATCCCCCCTTCTAAGGGCAGCACCACTCTCTCCCTCTCCTTCCCCCCTGAGGCTCTCTGAGTCCCCAAGGGCCAGCTTTATTTCACCACCCCTTTCGGAGGTGGAGGACATGGATGACAAGTGTCAACCATTTGCTTGCCTGGATGCTGCCCCCAGATGGGATCATAGGCATAAGCTGGCGCCCAGGCCTGGGCCTAGCAATACTGTGAGCGAATTTGATGACCTACCTGATAATATCCAATCTCTTATTCATCGAGCCATTGTGCATGGCATAGCCCTTCAGGGTCATGTGGAGCCAGGCAGATATGGTGCTGGCGGTGGTATGTTCAGGATCCCGTTGCTTGCTCGGACAGAGCGCAGAGAGAAGTATCCCCCTCCTTGAGGAGTGAGGTTTCAATCCAGGAAGATGAGGAACAAAAGGAGACTGAACTCTCTGATGACAAAGGTTTGGCACCTGATGTCTCAGCTTTTGCTGGTTTGTTTCCTCTTAGTTTGTTTCGTTCCTTGCTATTCAAGGCCAGAGGTACTGAAACCATCAAGACTGAGGCTGACAAACAAAAGGAGAAAGAGAAGAGGGCGGAGGCCGATGCTTCAACCTCGAAGACAGTGGCTAAGAAGAAGCTTTTCTTTGTTGAGCCGGCAGCTCAGAAGGAGGAAATTCCCGTGCCATAACTATTTCTGGATGTCATTCAGAAGCAGTGGGCCAAACCAGGTACCTTCCCAACTCCGGGTGGGAATGACAGGCATTTCTATAATATGGAGCCTGATTTTTCTCAAGCATTGCAGCTGCCGGAGGTAGATGCCCCTGTGGCGTCCCCTACGCCTATGGTGGCGAGTGATGTGATGGACAACTTAAAGGCTGAGAATAAGAGGACTGAATTGACATTATGTAAGGCTTTCCTAGCTGCAATGTGAGCGATAAAGGCCGCCTTCTCAGCTTCTTTCTTCAACCGAGCCACACTGATGTGGCTTGAACAGATGCAAGAGCATGTGCCATTGCACGACATACAGTTGCTCCAGGACATTGGCAAGGTCATGGCTGCAGCCCAGTTTTCAGCTGATGCGACCTTGAACGCCGCTAAGTTTGCTTCCAGGGTGCTTTCCTCCTGTTTCAGCTAGGCGGATGGTGTGGCTCCGGAATTGGCAGGCGGATGTCAAGGTGAAGTGGAAGCTGACGGCGGGCCCATATGCAGGGAAGAAGCTGTTTGGGGAGGTCCTGGACCCTATTCTTATCGAAGATAAGAACAAATAGAAGGTTTTGCCTACCACGACTAAGAAGCAGGAACACAAGTATACACCTTAAACATGTAGGCCACTTTACAGGGATTCCGACATTGACTATCATTACCAGACTAGGAATTTTCAGCCATGTCAGGATAGGGGGCAGGATAGGTCTTCCCACAGGGATATGTCCCGTTTTCAGTCCCTAGGTAAATGGCCCTTTCGCGGGGGGGGGGGGTCCTGCAGAAATAGATTAATGGGCTTTGGGGGCTCCTATAGGTGGCAGGTTGGCGTTGTTTGCCAATCGTTGGGAGAGTATTACATTAGACTTCTGGGTCCTGAATATAGTGAGATTTGGCCTAAGGCTGGAATTCCTCTCCATTCCCCCGAATTCTTTTCGAAATTTCACGTCCTCCAAAAGTGAGGCCTAAAGGCTGCTTATGTGCCAGGCCATCAACCATTTGGTGGAGATCCAGGTGGTTGAATTGGTTCCAAGGGAGGACTGGGGCAAGGGGTTCTATTCAAACTTTTTTGTGGTTCCAAAGTCGTCTGGGGGATGGAGGGTGATTCTTGATCTTAGAAGGCTGAACCGTTTCCTAATTTACAAACGATTTAACATGGCTTCCCTTCGATCCATCCAGGATGTCCGGAAAGGCGATTATTTGACGTTTATTGATTTAACAGAAGCCTACCTTCACATATTAATTTTTCCCAAACACAGGAAATTCCTTCGGTTTTCCTATGCTGGTACCCATTACTAGTACAGGGCTCTTCCTTTTTGTGCTGTCTTCAGCTTCCAGGACCTTTACAAAGGTCCTGACGGCTCTGGCTGCTCATCCCTTCACAGTTCCCTTCAGGCTTCATTGTTATTTAGATGACATCCTCCTACAGGAGTAGTCCCTGGATCAGGATCTGGGCCTGATGGTGGAAACCCTGCAGAGATATGGGTTTTCTGTGAATTTCCAGAAAAGCCATATGCGGCCTTCTACCAGGCTGTTGCATTTGGGGGTGGTCACAGCCTGCGTGGTTTTCCTCTCCCAGGATCGCAAGGCTAGTCTAGTCAAACTGATTCGGCAGGTACAAAAAGAGAGGCAGGTGCCTATCGTCACCTTGTCCCAGCTGTTAGGGAAAATGATATCTTGTATTGATCTGGTCCCCTGGGCGAGGCTCCATTCTAGGTCCAGACGTGGTTCCTCCTGTACCAAAAGAGTAAACGCAGCACCTCCCCTTTTTGGGTTTAGGTATCCCCTCAGGTGTGCCTTTCCTTGAAATGGTGGGTTTCTTTTGCCCTGACTAAGGGGTGTGTGTTCAGGGAGCCGAAAAGACTCACCCTGACCACGGATGTGAGCTTTTATGGTTGGGGGTCGTTGCTGGGTACACAATTGGCACAGGGCCGCTGGTCCCCTTCAGATCTTACTCATAACATAAATTGGCTGGAATTGCGGACGGCTTATCTGGCCCCCCAACACTTTTAGGCTCTTGTAGAACACAGACACGTCCTGCTATTGACAGACAATGTAGCTGCAAAGGCGCATGTAAACAGGCAGGGAGACACGCATTCCAGGGCCCTCTGGGCAGAGTCTCAACATCTCGGATTGTGGGCAGAGAGACACCTGCTGTCCATCAAGGTTGAACACATCTCTGGGGAAGCAAAACACCAAGCGGATTGGCTGAGCAGGGCCACAGTGGATCAGACGGAATGGCAGCTGGACCTGGAGCTGTTCGAGGAGATCTGCCAGATGTTCGGACGGCCAGAGGTGGACCTCTTCGTGTCTCCAGAAAACGTCCAACTCCCCAGGTTTTTTACGAGGTTCCCAACTTGGGGAGCTGAGGGGAGCACTGCCCTATGCAGCAAGTGGCTCCAGGGGTTGCTTTACGCCTTTCCCCCACTCAAGTTGATTCTGGGGGTGCTGGGGAAGATTGTGGCAGAGGGGGCAGAAGTAATCATGGTTGCCCCATATTGGCCACGCAGACCGTGGTTCACGGACCTTGTAGGTCTGTCCATTGCCAAACCATGGAGGATCCCACAAGAGAGGATCTCCCTTCGCCAGGGGGTCCTGGTTCATCCGGAGCCGCAGTGGCTCTGGTTGACCGCCTGGTATTTGAAAGGGAGATCCTGAAGGAGGTGAAGTTCTCCTCACGGGTGATTCACACCATTGTAGCCTCTAGGCGCCCTTCCATTACCAGAATTTACAATGCCACATGGCCTACCTTTTGTGGTTGAAGCCTCCGGAGGACTAAAAAGGACCCTACGAGCAAACCAGAAGTTACTTCCGGTTTGCTCAGAGGGTTGGTTTAAGCTCTCCGGAGGCTTCAGAGACCTTCAGGAGGCTTCCTCGAAACCTCTGGAGGACTAAAAAGGACCCTACGAGCAAACCTTTTAAGCCCTCCAGAGGCTTCAGAGAAGCCTCCTGAAGGTCCCTGAAGCCTCCGGAGGGCTTAAATTGACCCTCTGAGCAAACCAGAAGTGACTTCTGGTTTGCTCGTAGGGTCCTTTTTAGTCCTCCAGAGGCCTCGGGGAAGCCTCCTGAAGTCTCCGGAGGGCTTAAACTAACCCTACGAGCAAACCGGAAGTTTGTTTCCGAACTTCCTGTTTGCCCATAAGGCCTGTTTTTTGTGCTCCGGGAAGCTCCTAGGCCTCCGGAGGGCCTCCGGGGAAGTGGGGGAGGTTCTTTTCGCCCTCCCCAGGCTCCTATAAAGCTTCTGGAGCCTGGGGAGGGCGAAAATGGCTTTAAAAAAGGGTGAACTCAGCTGACAGGGCATCGCCTCATGTGCCCTGACAAATGGCTCTGCGTGCCACCTGTGGCACAGGTGTCATAGGTTCGCCATCCCGGAAGTAGGATTTTATCAAAATAGAATAGATAAGAACAATGACTTCTCTTACAATGGCTGTATTATTATTTTTATCCTTCACATTTTCTCTATTCCCTCTTATTAGTATCATATATGGTTATTATTAGTTTGTTACTTTGCATATATGTTGAGAGCTTCTGTGCCAGAGACAATTTCCTTGTGTATCTAAATACACTTAGCCAAATATTCTATTCTGTTCTGTTGTGTTGCATTTAATTCCATTCAATCCCACCCCATTCCATTCCAATCTATTCCATATTTTGATACTTGTGCCTAGAACTGCATTTGCTTGTTTTGCAGTTGACTCATACTGTTGCTCATGTGCAGTTTATGATCCAATGAGAGAATTTTTTTTTTTGCATATACTACCCACTGTGTATCTTCAATCTTATATTTATGGCTTTGATTTTAGCTATTTAAATGTAATATGTTTACTCTCTATTTGCCCATATTAGAATTTGTCTTGCTGTATTCTGCTCATTGTTCTGCCTAGCTTCTCAAGATTACTAGATTCTATTTGTCACACCCCCACTTTTTCATCTGCAAATTTGATCATCATATTTTATTATTCTTTATCCAAGCCATTTTGAAATATGTTGAATATTACATAGTTTATATTGGAGTCCTGAATTATGACACACAACTGTTCCTTTCAGTTTGCTGCAGAGTAATTTTTATACCTTGGGTACAATTATTCAACCACATCTTATCCTTCTAATGGTGGAATTACCCAGCCCACATTTTATCATTTTTGTCTTTGCATATCTCTGGACCCTCCTTCAAATATTTTTGCTGAAATAAAGATGCTTTGTACTTATTTTACCCCAAAGCCAATTAAACAAACACTTTTTTAAAAGATCAGTTTAGTTGGATGTGAAGTGTTATTGATAAACCTATTCTATCTTCTGCTGTGCAATGCTTTCTTTTATAAATGTTTAAAAACCAAGTATTTAATTATCTTTTATACAGTTTTGTTTACTGTCAATGTCTAGCATTAAATGTCTCCCATGATAGAGAAGATCCATCTTCAAGCAGTTGCTATATGATACTCAGTTGTTTTCTGTTTATATAGCAGCACCTATGCAATTGGTATTAGTGACCAGCCATGTCTGTATGCATGTCATCTTACAATACACTTATTCACTGTTTAGGCCTTATATTCTACAGCCAAAGCAATGAATTTGGTAGCTAGTTTTTATCATAGAAATGGCAGAAGTTATAAACGGAATAATCTATTTAAAGCGTTTGAGAAGAAATTAACCATGATGGCAGAAACTTATTAAACAAACATCTTGCACTGTTAGTAATATTAAATAAATTAATATTATCAAAATGCTTATTCAACATATTTCATACATAGCACTATTGATGTCTGGCAGGTTCTGTTTGTTGCAAGAATAAGGATAATACCAACTTTGGAAAATTACAAAAGGAAAAATTGAAATATTACATTGGCATTAGTATTCTGACCCCTCACTCAGTACTTGTTTGAAGCACTTTGGCTGCAATAACAGCCTCAAGTCTCTTTGGGTATGATGCGAAAGCTTTGCACACCTGGATTGGGGGATTTTCTGTCATTCTTCCTTGCAAATCCTGTCAAGATCAATCAGATTAGATGATGACTGTCAGTGGATAGCCATTTTCAGGTCCTTCCAGAGATTTTCAATAGAGTTCGAGTCAGATCTCTGGCTGGGCCACTTCCCAGAGTTGTCCCTAAGCCACTCCTGTGTTGTATTGGCTATGTGCTTAGTATTGTTGTCATGTTGGAAAGTGAACCTTCAGTCTAGTCAGAGGTCCTGAGTGCTGCGGAACATGTTTTCATTGAGAATCTCCCTGTACTTTGCTCCATTCACCTTTCCCTTAACCCTGATCAGTCTCCCAGTCCCCGCTGTTGAAAAACACCCCCACAGCATGATAGTGCTACAGTCATGCTTCACAGTTGAGATGATATTGAGCAGGTGATGAGCTGTGCCTGGTTTACTCCAGACATAATGTTTAGAATTGAGGCCAAACATACAATCTTGCTTTCATCAGACCAGAGAATCTTGTTCCTCACAGTCTGAGAGTCCTTCAGGTGCTTTTTTGAAAACTCCAAGTGGGTTTTCATGTGTTTTGCACTGAGGAGAGGCTTCCATCTAGCTATTCTGCCATAAAGCCCAGATTGGTGGAGGGCTGTAGTGATGGTTGTCTTTCTGGAGTTTTGACCCATCTCCACATATGATCTCTGGAGTTCAGTCAGAATGACTATAGGATTCTTGGTCACTTTTTTTTTTAACTAAGGCCATTCTTCCGAGATTGCTCAGTTTGACCAGGCGACCAGCTCTTGTAAGAGTCCTGGTGGTGCCAAACATCTTCCATTTGAGAATTATGAAGGCCACTGCGCACTTAGGAATCTTCAGTGTGGCAGAAATTTTATTGTAGCCTTCCCAGATCTGTGTCTTGCAATAATCCCGTCTCTGACCTTGCAGGCAGTTCCTTTGACCTCATGACTTTTGCTCTGCTATAGTATGCATTGTCAGCTGTGAGGTCTTCTGTGGAGAGGTGTGAGCCTTTTTAAATCATGTCCAATCAGTTTAATTTACCACAGGTAGATTCCAATCAAGATGTAGAAACATTTCAGCAATGAACAAGAGAAATAGGAGGCAAGACACCAGAGCTAAATTACACATATTGTTTCAAAGGGTCTGAATACTTATACCAATGTGATATTTCACTTTTCTTTTTGTTTTTTTCAATAATTTACAGACATTTCTAAACTTCTGTTTTCACTTTGTCATTATAGGATACTGAGTGTAGATTAATGAGAAAAAAATGTATTTCAGTAACAGAATCAGGATGCAGCATAACAAAATTGACAAATGCAAAGGGAGTCTGAATAGTTTCTGAATGCACTATATATATATTAATCATAGACAATTTAGAATAGATAACAGAAAATAAAAGTTAAGAGTCTTGAGATGTAATAAAGTTGATACTATATGATGTAAGCTATTACAGAATCTAGATGTCCTGCTTTGAATACTGTGAACCTCCTCCCAGAAGGTAACAAAGAAAACCCTTGGAACAGATGTGTAGTGTTCCAGACAATACTGCAGAGCCTAGCCAAAAATCAGTTATATGCTATGTCCGGGATAGAAGGAAGTGAACTTCCAATCATCTTTTCTGCTATCCTTACCACTCTCTGCACAGACTTCCTGTCCAAAACAGAAATACCTTCAAACCACACAGTGATACAATATGACAGGATGCTTTCAGTCAGAAGTCACTAACATCTAATTTGCCAAGATAAGGAAATTCTCAAATAGTGTTCTTGTATTTTGTAAGTATTAATTAAGCTTTTAAAAGACTTTATTAAGAAAGGATTTCCACTAATGGGTACCAAACTGAATGGATGTAGGAGGAAAAGTGGTATTCCCTCTTAGAATTGCCTGCTTGTGTTTGAGTTTTAGAATCTACCATTTTCCAAAACTGGGGCAGGAATGTTGTCGTGATAAATTTTGATAGCTAGAACTCTGATGACCTAGCTAGAAGAGGTTTGCCCAAATTTATCTTGTGCTCCAGTTGTACCCTTTTCTAGACTTGAAAATGCTTTATAAAAACCTCTGCTTTAGTTAGCTTCTTTGTAAACTACAATGTGGTCTACATGGGACTACCCTTGAAAACTACTTTGAAAGTTAGAGCTGGCCAAAAATGTAACTGTCTGAATAATTATGGGTTCACTTCACTACAATCATTTGACACTATTTTGTGACCTACATTGATTGCCCATCATCTTTTTACAGCTTTCTCCACAAAGGGAATTAAATATGGGATGATAGTGTGTAGGAAAAGGACATCCAAGGTATATCCTTCTAGAGGAGCCATATCAATACTTTTTTCAAGAGTGTTGGGTTTTCCACTTCTTACAAGATGTATTGACTATGGCCGAACTATCTACTTCTCAGATACCATTTCTTATCTGTTTCAGATTTGAAGGGAATCATTCTATTCATTTTTATTTGTTTGGAATTAACTATTTGGAGAATCAGAAAATACAGATTTAGTCTTTATTTCACTACATTTAGTTAATTGGTTTACTTTATTGATTAGCCCTTGCACCATATTAATATGCAGAGTTCCAACACACAAATTATTACTAAAATTCAATAAAAACAATTGGAATAAAATACAATTTAAAATGAGATTGGAATAAAATACAATAACTTAATGTATGGATAAATTAAAATATGATAAAATTATATTTCACTGTCACCTATAATTTACACCAATCAGTCTCACATGCGCCAATTTCAACCGAACCATTTTTCTCAAGTACTGTGCTGTAATTAAATGTTGTTTTCAAATTCTGGCCACATATAAGATAAATTGTTTTGATATGGGGATCCCAATGTGTCATTCATTTGGTATATGGACCAAGGTATCTGTCTCACCCTCTTATACAGGCAACAATAAAATAGGATGTGAACTAGGTCTTTTACCTCTTCTGCTCTGCAAATGCAGAGACATCCATTATAGGATATAGAATGGGATCTCCCATATCTGAGCATTGTGTCAATATTTCACTAAATTGTACAAGGATTCTATTTTTTTATTCAAAAAAAATGAATCATACTTGTTCATTGATATATGAATAAGATTGCAGTTAGCCTTTTTTTCTCCATTTGTCACATAGTCAACTGTTATAGTTTTAAAACATCTTATGGATGTATCTTCATTACAAGATCACAGAATAACACTTGTGCTTCAGAATTAATGTTGCAAGGAATAACAATGCTAAAATCATACTAAACCATAAAATAATGCCAGCCTTCATTGCAGTGTATAGTATTAATTTATTGTTACAATTAGAAAGTGAAAATGATAGAGTTAGGTCATACAGTATATTAAAGAAGAAAAAAATGCCTTGGCTTTTAATAGTTGGCAAACCTGGCAATGCTATTAAGTAGCATTACAGCATTTAAGGTGTGAAATGAATATTTTATGCTCTGTAACAAGTAACTCCAAACATATAATGAGGCGAGCTGTAAATTGCTGGCTCCAAGTTACAAATTACATTGCAAAGAACAGAAGAGAGCTTGATGAGCAGGAATGTGGGAATGTTAACATTAAAATGAAGTATAATTGTGTAAAAAAAATTAATAATGGAGAAATAGAAATTGGTCAAATCTCCAGTGTCTTCTGAGCAAGCATTGAAAATAATTGAAATTGTTAACATAATGAATGAAACTAGATCAATCTTTACAATTCAGTGCATTTATTTATATCTAATCCTAAACAGCAGCATGTTACTATTTTTAATATTATACCATTTTGAATTTGATATAGAAAAATCTGAAATGCAGTATGCATGTTTATAGTTGTAGGAATTGACTATTATCCACATATTCATCACGTATTCATCTTCCTTGTTTCATGTTGTGCACTGTAAGGTAAATGCCTTTATTAGTGTATTCCACAACTATGCATCTAGAATTTTAGCCTGAATGTCTAGTTTATCAGCGTGAAGTGTGAAAGACTTTCATATAAAAGATGAGTCAACTAGTGATTCATTATGAAAAGAAATTTACACAGATATGGCTAGAAGATTAAGTTGGCATTTTCTTTTAAAATTCTTTTTATTGATCTATATTTTTATTTATTTCAACCCACCACAAATAAATTGGAACTCAATAGGTTTTGCCCCGCTTTTGTCTAAAAGTATGTGCTTCTTAATGATTGCAGTACAGACTTGCATTTGCCTTACCTTCATTTTTTGCAGTTTGATATTTTAGAACATAAAAATGTATCCTGTTTCCCAACATAATTATTATTAAATGGCAACAAATGTAAAAGCATTGCATGCAATATTAGTATTAAATAATCATTTCTAAATAAATATGAGTCAGTTAAGAACATTGAAAAAATTTTGGCAGGCCAAAAATCTATTTTAAAAAATATTGAAAAGATTTTGCTGTAGCAAAAGAATAAAATAACAGGCAGACTAGATTGGGAATTCCAAATCCTTCTTTCATGTTTCCTCCCATTACATTGCAGATGGTGATGAGATTGAAAGAAAGGCTTCCCTGAAAAGATTTTGAACTGAACCAAATCTATAAAGGAGATTTTGATTCTTCAAGAAATTTGTTCTTCACAATTCTTACGTTTTTATAGATTACCATTAATATGGACCAGTAACCAGTGAAATTGCTGTAATGTAGGAATTATCTTAAATTATAACTGACCTGTTTATTAAGTTGAAGTTTTCTGATTGAACAGAGTGAATGCACTTCAATCTTAGCTTCACTCCATAATCCAGTCTATTCACTATAAGCATCCTAATTTATCATGTCTTTCCTGCCTCCTCTTGTAGTGAAAAACTGGGATTGGTTAGAGTTTTTTAGTGATTATTTCTGAGCTTTAGAATAGTCTATACACATACATACACACCAGTGGTGGGATTAAATCTTTTTTTACTACTGGTTCTGTGGGTGTGGCTTGGTGGGCAGGGCTTGGTGGGCGTGGCAGGAGAAGGATACTGTAAAATCTCCATTCCTTCTTCACCCCAGGGGAAGGTTACTGCAAAATCCCAATTACCTCTCAATCAGCTGGAACTCAGGAGGTTTAGGTTTAGGTTTATTAAACTTGTATGCCGCCCTATTCCCAGAGGGACTCAGGGTGGCTAACAAACCAAGGGGAAGGGAACAATACAAAAACAAACAAGACGAGAAACAAATTACAAAGAACAGATTTAAAAAACTCACAACAATTCGAGTGGGGCTGGGAACTCATCAGCCCCAGGCCTGCCGGAACAGCCAGGTCTTGACGGCTTTGCAGAAAGCCTGAAGGGTGGTGAGGGTCCGAATCTCCACGGGGAGGTCGTTCCAGAGGGCCAGAGCAGCCACAGAGAAGGCTCTCCTCCGAGTAGTCGACAGTCGACATTGGCCGGCGGATGGAATTCGGAGGAGGCCTAGTCTGTGGGATCTAATAGGTCTTTGGGAGGTAATTGGCAGGAGGCAGTCTCTCAAATACCCAGGTCCGATACCATGTAGGGCTTTATAAGTAACGACTAGCACCTTGAAACACGTCCGGAGACCAATAGGCAGCCAGTGCAGCTCGCGGAGGATAGGTGTAACGTGGGTGAACCGAGGTGCACCCACAATCGCTCGAGCGGCTGCATTCTGGACAAGCTGAAGTCTCTGAATGCTCTTCAAGGGCTGCCCCATGTAGAGCGCATTACAGTAGTCCAGTCTTGAGGTCACAAGGGCGTGAGTGACTGTTCTGAGAGTCTCCCGGTTCAGGTAGGGACGCAACTGGTGCACCAGGCGAACCTGGGCAAATGTCCCCCTGGTCACAGCTGACAAATGGTGTTCTAAAGTCAGCTGTGGATCCAGGAGGACTCCCAAATTGCGAACCCTCTCTGAAGGGAGTATAATTTCACCCCCCAGCCTGAGAGTTGGAAAACAAGACCAATTAGTGGGAGGGAAAAACACAAACCACTTGGTCTTGTTGGGATTGAATGCAAGTTTGTTTACACCCATCCAGACCGTAACAGCCTCCAGGCACTGGCACATCGCGTCCACCGCTTCACTGAGTTGGCACGGGGCGGACAGATACAACTGTGTATCATCCGCATATTGGTGGTATTTTATCCCGTGCTGCCGAATGATCTCACCCAGTGGCTTCATGTAGATGTTAAACAGAAGGGGGGACAGGACTGAACCCTGTGGCACCCCATACTTAAGGGGCCTAGGGGCCGACCTCTGCCCGCCAACCAACACCGACTGCGACCTGTCAGAGAGGTAGGAGGAGAACCACTGAAGAACGGTGCCTCCCACCCCCACTTTTCTAGCCGTCGCAGAAGGATACCATGGTCGATGGTATCGAAGGCCGCTGAGAGGTCAAGAAGCACTAGGACGGAGGCATGACCCCCGTCCCTGGCTCGCCAGAGATCATCGGTCAGTGCGACCAAAGCAGTTTCCGTGCTGTAGCCAGAGGCAGGAGGCAGAGAATAGATGAGGGCAGGGCCAGTCAGAGGTGGTATTTACTGGTTCTCTGAACTATTTAAAATTTCCACTACCGGTTCTTCAGGACTGGTCAGAATTTGCTGAATACCACTTCTGACACACACCCTGTAACAGTACAAATCATTGTTCATTATAATTTGCATCAGATTGTATCAGTATTATTGGCTAACTTAATCTTTTTGATATTCTTAATATAAGTTTGTCTTCTCATTTAGACCAGTGGCCTCCAACCTTTTGGGCACCAGGGACAGGTTCCGTGGAGAGAGTTTTTTTCCACAGATCAAAGTGGGTATGGTTTGACATGCTGCCTGCATCCCACGGATGGAGCTTCACTTGTTTGCACAGCCTGGTTTCTGGCATGCCACGGCCCAGTGCTTCCATGGACATGGGGTTAGGGTCCCCTGATTTAGACACTTGATCCATTTTAGCAATATTGATGTATCATTTAAAGTTAATTGAGTGCTGGATTCTTATACATACTAGTATTACATTCAATTGTAACATTTATTTAGTATTTTTAAAGCAAGAAAAAATCTTTTTTTCATGTCCAACATATATATTTAAAACTATAGTTAGAATTTTAAATATATAATAATGTAATAGAGAATAAAACTAAAAGCAAAGAAGTTAAAATATCTAAGTATATCAGGAAAGGAGCAGAGACACTGGTTTGAGATGAAGGCTATACAAAATAAATAGACAAATAAATAGATAGGTAAAAAGACAGACAGACAGACAGACACAGACAGACAGATAGATAGATGATAGATAAATCTATTAGTTTTAGATGGATGAATTTTCCTACTGATGTACATCTTTCAAAATTGGGGATTTTCACACATTCCTCTACCCAGCTTCTTTAGATAAAGAAATCTAGAGTAACATTTCCTTGAAGAAATTAAATACCAGACAATGCAATCAATATGAATTTATTCCTGAACATATTTACATTTTTAATGGATTTGAATTTGCAATATTTGGGGGGAAATTGTATTCTTTTTACACAAAACCCAGATAATAATTTTCAAAAATCACATGTTTCTTTAATTAAAGTTTTTCCTTTCTATCAACAAACAATGGATTTCTATATTTTGCAGTGTAATACCACTAGAAAATATAAATGCTGTCTTTCTCTCCTTCCCAAGGGCAGTTGACCTTCTCCTCGCCAAAGAGGTGAACCTCTTGCCAGCACATATGACTACAGACTATTACATTAATCTGTTTAGCCGCAGTACCAGCTGTTTGCATGTTTTTAATTATCTTATTAGATAATATAACAGTGACCTATGAAATAAAAGTGAAGGTGAGGTTTTTTAACTTTTAGCATTTCATAAAAAATTTCTTCAGTATATACTAATATTTATCAAGAATGTTTCTATTTTTAAAGTAGTTGAATTAGTCCTTCATTTTATTCAATGGACAGTAATTTAAGAGAAAATATCTTTAATGATTGTGTATATATATACATACACATACATACATACATATATACATACATACACAATATATATATTTATATATTTTATATATTTATATATATATTATATTTCACTTCTCACTTGAATATTAGTTTGAATGATTTACTCTAGTAAATATTGATTTGTCATATCTATATTACTTTTTTTTCTTATTTTCTGACATACCATACAAGAATTTTCTGAATAAATCAGTAGCTCACAGAGAAAATTATATAGAATGCTTGAGTGTAAGTTGCAGGTTTTGCTTCATGTAACATGGACATCTGTCTAGTATCATTGAAATGCTCTATTCATATGTATGAACTGTTGGCATTGCAATTTTACATACATACAATATTTAACCTTGCCTTCAAGCAAGGCCAAGTTATTCCCAGGTAAGTACATATTGATATATCTAAAATAGTGTGAGGTCTTCATATTATTTCAGATACATTCATGTCTCCTTCTCCATTCCCTCTCAAGCTCAGCTTGAAACCAAATGCCTGGATTAAATCAATTTCTGGCATAATCCAGAAAAGCTCTTCTTTGGTTAATTCAAGTTATGTTCCACTTTATGATACTTTAGCTCATCTTTTTGATGTTGTAGAATACAACTCTGTTATCTATGTCTGCTAATAGTGATAAGTTACACAAATGTAGGCAGACAGATCTTTCACAAAATGATGCATTCTAATTCAACAAGAAAAAGTCAGTAAGTAGGAATAGCAGACAGGCTAGTTATATGGTTTGTCTTTATTATTTCTGTAGCTTAGAATTTATGCCAATATATTCCCATAATGCTTAGTTCAAATACATATGACTCCTCCTCTGCAAAATGACTTACCCAAAGGAACCAACCTTACACCATCACAGTTTCCATTAATATTATGAAGCTGTCTTGTTTTACAATTGTTCCTTACATTACAGCAGAGAGAAAAAAAATAGCTATCTATATTAATATATGCATAGTTATATTAGCTAGGTTCTATTTTCCTCTCTCTGGTCTTCGTTTCTTCTACATTCAGACCCATTAGAGAAGGAAACCAAAATCAGAGCATACAGAAGTACTATGTCCCCACAGAAGTACTATGCATTTTTACACTGATATTTCTCATACATTTATACTTAAAGCCATGTTTTATGTTAGAATTATGAACAGGAACTTTCACCAAAGTTTATTGCCATGTTTGATTTTTTTCCTTTGCTAACATTGTTTAATTTTATTCCAATATACTGAACAAGTGTTTCATAAGAGTTCATTAATGCACCTGGAGAGATCTGAAAGTATAGGTCAAACTGGACCATTTAATGAAAATAACAATAATTACACTAATATAATAAATACAATTAATGGGATTACATAAAAAAAACTCTTCGTAATATTTTTGGAATGGGGTCTTTATTCATAACGTTCTCAATGGAAAACAATTTTATTCCAGGAAAATATTAAAGCAATGTGTTTTCTTGTCATTTGCACAATAGCATAAGTCTCGCTACACACTTGCCTTAGAGAATCACAACTCCCTTTTCATATATATTTTTACAATCTTACCTATTTCAAACAAAAATAAAATGCCTAAATGGGACTACATTGAGTGCAATTTATTGAACAGAGTTTTCAAAGAAACTTGCTATATAGAAAGAAAAAGAGAGCTGTACACATAAAACCAACTGGCAGAAGAGCCAACCAAGATTCATAATAAGATTGATACTCTTTGATAACTCATCCTAGAAACCATGTAACTAGCTTCTGCTACTCATCCTTACTGACTTTTTCTCAAAGAATTAGAATGCATCTTTTCTGAAAATCTGTCTGCCTACATTTGTGTCTTTAGATTTAAAAATTCAGTCTCATGTACTTTTATTTTTAAAGAAACAAATTATTTTAAAGAAAACATTAAGTTATTAAATAATTATAATATGAAGTAAAAAATTATACTAATATCTTAGTCATATATGTTTTGAATTTCAGCAAATTCACCTATCTGCGAATACCATCAATTGTTCATTACTAAAGTGAATATAATTAAAATATTTATGAAAAGTCTGAAGTACTGAGGGAATAAAAAAAATGGACATTTTGTTTCACCAACATTTCTTAATTCAAAACTCTAATCTAGAGTGCCAGTGTGACTGAAACTGACAATTAAATCATACCAAGTTTCTGGGGTGTTGAATTGTTCTTTTTAAATTGAAATCATCCTGGCATTAGATCATTTGAGAATTAAACTAATCCATAAGGTTTTTAGTGACCTAAAAAACAAGAACAGCTGCTGCAGAATCTTGGGAACATTGCTGGCCAAGTTAAGTAGTTTAAGAGTCTGCAAAAGCTGTTGTTTTTTCAACACTACATTCTTGCCTGCAAGTGATAAACTTTTACTTTCAAGGATTAACCATTATTATTATACTTTATATGCTCATATGTGTGTATTTCAATATTTTTTTATTCTTTCATATGATAATGTTCAAGAAATGTTGGAATTATAGAGGCTTTGTTATTGGCTATGATAAAATTCCATTTAAAAGGTTTTCTAAAGAAACAAAAAGTGTTGTCTTACCTAAACGGTAGTTCTCTGTTCACTGTGGGAGAATCCAAAGCATGGGTTTAACTTTTGTCTGTCTGCCCAATGACGCCTCTCTGGCTGTCTGCTTTCAGTTCCTTAATTAAGGCATAGACTAAAAAAAAGAGTCATAATGTCCTCCACATCCTGGCCCTCGGACACTGGAACCAGACCCCCATTTTGCGGGTTGGGTTGGATTCTCCCGCAGAGCACAGAGAACTACTGTTCAGATAAGACAATGCACAGGTCAGAACAGACTGAAAGAGGCGCCAGCTCTGAAATCCTCCTGGCCAAAGTAACAGCCATGAGGAAGGCGACTTTAAAGGTTAACAGGTTGAAGCTCGTCATCCTCAATGGTTCGAGTGGTGATGTGAGTGCTTGTAAGACAAAAGAGAGGTCTCATGATGGATACTGGTCCCCGGATTCGCTGCTCCCTTCAAAAAGCTGCACGCTCAAAGATGCTGAGAAAGAGGTCAGTTCTGGTCATTCGTTAGAATTGTGGACGAAGCTACCACCTGTTGACACAGTGTGTTGGGAAACAACCCCCTGTCAAGTCCATGTTGTAAGAAGAGTATCTGTGGAATTGATGCTAAGAGGGAACTGATGGAGCCATTAGAACAAGTGCAGATGATGCAGTTGGAGAAGTTCCCCCTTTCTAGGATGTCCCTCTCAAGTGCCAGATGATTAACTGGAGCTACTGAGGAACTGAGTACTTCAGCACCCTCTGGCTGAGAGAGACCCTTTCCTGGGGTATTCTCTAAGGACTTGAGATTGATAGACTGATCAAGTCCCCAAACCTGTTCTGTCCCAAGCCTCTACAATATATACAGACGCAGACTTGGCTGTCAGCCACAACTAAGGAGGGACATAAGCAACCCCTTGGCTGGGAGCCCAGAAAGCTATCTCTATGAAACAAGGCTTGAACTCACGAAATTCTCCCAATCTTTCTCTACGGTTGGATCAGTAAATTGTTTTTTCCTGCAAAATTCCCCTCCTGTCGCCCCACCTATAAGCTCTCTGGGAAGGGCCAATCAGTAGCCACCTGTTCCTATTTTCTTCTGTGACCCTTTTTCCAAAGCTGCTCCCTCCTCCTCACAGCCCTACACATATGTACTTCAGGGACAGTCTCCCTCTGTTCTTTCTCACTGTTCCCTGACTTAGAAGCCACTGGTGGCCAACAGGCCTCGCTAGTTCCTGCTCTGACTCAGGGAAGCAAAGCTGGGGATAAAGGTCTGATCATAGTTGGCAAACCCGTGGAGTCACAGGACATCCTTCACTCGCTGAGGAGGTTGCCAACTGCGCAAAGACTCAATCTTGCCCAGCTCCATCCCAATGCCTTCAAGAGAGATACGATGCCCCAGGAACTCGATGGTGGACTGCCAAAACTGGCACTTCTCCAGTTTCGCATACAAGCGATTCTCACAGAGCCATTGTAGGACCAGGCATAGGTGCTGTCGATGACTCTCCCAGGAAGACGAGTAAATTGGAATGTCACCTAGATAAATAGATACAAACTGGTGCAAATGGTCCTGGAAGATGTCGTTCATAAAATGTTGGAAGACGACAGGGGTATTGGTCAGCCCAAAAGGTATGACGGTATACTCAAAATGCCCATACCTGGTGCCGAATGCCGTCTTCCATTCATCCCCGGGCCGGATCTGGACAAGATTATAGGCTTCACACAGATACAATTTCTGGAAAACTGTAGCCCCTTTGAACCGCTCCAATAGTTCAGGAACAAGGGGCAGAGGATATTGATTGCGTACTGTGATAGAATTAAGTTTACAGTAGTCGCAACATAGTCTCAAATCTCTGGTCTTCTTTTTGACAAACAAGACCAGGGAAGACAGTGGTGAAGACAAGGGTCAGATAAAACCCTGAGCTAGGTTTTTGTCCAAAAAGTCCTGCAATGCAGCCAACTCCAGATCTGACATCGAATACAAATGACCCATGACGAGCGGCACATCCAGAATCAAATCGATGGGGCAATCATATGGCCGGTGCGGTGGCAATTGGTC
This sequence comes from Thamnophis sirtalis, assembly GCF_051295495.1. Taxonomy (NCBI): domain Eukaryota; kingdom Metazoa; phylum Chordata; class Lepidosauria; order Squamata; family Natricidae; genus Thamnophis; species Thamnophis sirtalis. The sequence continues at coordinate 44,426,497 of NW_028261384.1, read as the reverse complement.
TTCTTGTTTACTGAATACATCTGCAAAATCTGCTATGTCAGAAGGCAAGGACACCCCAGGTGGACTCAGCAACTGGCCTGCACAAACTTGATGGGTGTGGTCCACACATTGCAAGGCTGGAAAAGTGATAAGGTTCTGGGACCAGTAGATCTGTGGATTGTGCGCCGGAAGCCAAGCTAACAAAACCACGGGGAAATGCAAGCCAGAGGTAATGTAGAACTGGATGGCTTTCTCATGAGCCCCGATGATCAGAAGCAAGGGTTGTGTGGCGGCCTTGATAGGCCCAGACAGAAACACCTGGCCCTCAATTGTCTCTGCAAGCATAGGAGGATCTACCAGACGCAGAGGGACTGCATACTTGGTCGCAAACGCCTCGTCCGTGAAGTTTGATGTAGCCCCGGAGTCGACCAGAGCATGTGCCGGAATCCTCTGTGGGCTACTGCCAGGATCAGGTGTTGGGGAGGACCACAAGTCACTGTCTCTGAGCATGGCTCTGAATTGGTGTGCGCCCGACCCAAGGTCTCCCTTAGATCGGGCTTCGGGTGTTTCCTGACAAAATGTTCTGGGACTGGGGGGGGGGGTAGGTCCAGTAAGTGACTCCCCTCGTCTCTTCTCGGGGCAAAAGGCTGCCATGTGCCCAGGTTCCCCACATAAAAAACACAACCTCCCTGAGCGCCGTCTGTTTTTCTCCATTATTGACAAGCGGGGTTTGGCTGCACCCAATTCCATGGGCTCCTCCTGTGGAGTTGGAGTCTCATGCATGGCTGGAACCACCCTGTTCTCCTGGGATGTACAGCGACTAGCCTGGACCAGCAGTGGGGTAGCCCAATGAGCTGCCGAGCCGAAGAGAAGGCTAATCATAAACCCCACTTTATCTCGGTCAGTGGGGAAATCCTCTGCTCTCGAGCCAATAAACAGCTGGCATTGTCCCAAAAAAGCCGGAAACATGGCTTGGTTGCCATCATATTTATCAGGGCATTTCCTCCGAGGCAGCAGTGGAGCAGTGTGATCTTGGAGCTGAGCCTCTGGGCAGCCACCACAGCTACCTGTTGCGTGAGCTGCGCATTTTCTGCATGAAGCTGCTCCATTTTAAATTATATTTAGATCTGTTTTAGAAGGCAGGAAACAAACTGTTCTCTCCCAATCCTCTACAATATATACAGACGCAGACTTGGCTGTCTGCCACAACTAAGGAGGGAGATAAGCAACCCTTTGGCTGGGAGCCCAGAAAGCTATCTCCATGAAACAAGGCTTGAACTCATGAAATTCTCCCAATCTTTCTCTATGATTGGATCAGTAAATTGTTTTTTCCTGCAAAATTCCCCTCCCGTCTTCCCACCTATAAGCTCTCTGGGAGAGGCCAATCAGTAGCCACCTGTTCCTATTTTCTTCTGTGACCCTTTTTCCAAAGCTGCTCCCTCCTCCTCGCAGCCCTACATATACATACGTCAGGGACAGCCTCCCTCTGTCTTTCCTCACTGCTCCCTGACTCCGACGCCACCTGGTGGCCAACGGGCCTCTCTAGTCCCTGCTCTGACTCTGAACACCCCCCAGAGTCTTCCTCAGCCTCCAGGGCAATCCCGTAGTGTTCAACGTTGTCAGATTCCACCAACAGCTGAGCCGGCCACTGTTGGGCCAGAACAGAACCATGGACAATGAGGTCAGTAAGGGGCAACTAGAAAAACCTCTACACATTCTATCTGACCTTCGGGATGAGAGGGAGGGGAGGGAATGCATAGAGATGTCCCCATGGCCACGGATTGCGGAGGGCATCGACTCCCTCTACCCCTAGTGTGTAGAATCTGGAGCAAAATCTTGGGAAATGAGGGTTCTCTGGGCAGGTGAACAGCTCCTCCTGTGACCATCGACCCTGCGTGAGCTGGGCCTGGAGATGGGCTCCCCAGACAAACAGGCTGGTGTCTTAGATCACGGTCATGCGCCTGGGCTCCTTGAAGAGAGAGCCCTTCACCACAGCAGGGGAAGTCCACCAGAGGAGTGACTGACATAATCTGAGGGGCACTTGTATCCTGGAATTGGAGTTGCTCCCGCATGCTCTCTGATGAGGTTAACAGGAGCCACTGTAACAGTTGGGCATGAAAATGTACCTGTGGCACAATTGAGATGCAAGAAATCATCTTCCCCAGCATACAGGAAAGGGTGATGAGATGCACGGACCGTTGTTCCTGGATCGACTCGACCAACATCCGAATGCTGGTAATGCAGTCCTCTGAGAGCGAGACTATGCAAGTTGAAGTATCTATCAGTGCTCCAAGTGAAGGAGCATGGTGCTGGAAACCATATGACTTTTCTCTATGTTTACGGAGAACCTGTGTTTCTAAAATTATGATGCAAAGATCTCACTGAGCTTGAAGGACATGACGGATGATGATATCATCCAGGTAGCATTGCAAGCGCATTGGACATGAGTGGAGGTGTGCTGCTACTACCACCAATATCTTGATAAAGATTCTGGGTGCCAATGACAGGCCGGATGGCAGGGCCCTGTATTGGCAGTGGTGCCCTGTGAAGCAAAATCTCAGGAACCTTCTGTGGAATAGGTGGATGGGAACATGCAGGTAAGCTTCTTTGAGGTTGATGAATGCCAGAAGATCTTCCTCTCGAATGCAGCCCAAGGTGGAATTGAGGAACTGCATTTTGAAATGCTTGTACGCCACCTGGGCGTTGAGGTGTTACATCTAATATGGCTCTCCACACATAGACACACAAGCTCTTTAAAACAAGGAAGAGAATCGAGTAAAATCCCTGATCCTCCTGCCCCGACAGAACCTGTTCTATTGCCCTGATCCCTATCAGATGTTGGATTTTGGCTAACATGAGCTCTCCCTTGGAAGAGCCCTTGGATCTGGAGCAACTGATGAAATGTTGCAGAGGAGGGGATAGGAATTCCAGCATGAGGCCCAGCCTCACAATTTGAAGCACCCACGCATCTGTGGTGGTGTCCTCCCACTGACTGATGAAGGACTGTAAACAACTATCAATGGGCAAGTCATGATGGAAGTCACTTAGACCTATGGAAGGGTCTGTTATCAGATCCTCGGAAAGGCCTCTTGGCATAAGGTTGTTGTCTGCCCCTGTCCCTGAAAGAATGCCTGTCCTGGGACCAGTCAAACCCCTAGGAACATGGTAGTTAAAACTGGGGGGCAGAGGCCCCAGAATCAGCGGAGCGAAAGGGCTGTCTATGACCGTAAGGCGAGAGCCTTCAGTCAGTACACTTGTAGCTGATAGTCATGGCCTTTTTCTTATCCTTAGTCTTGGCTAAGATCAGATCTAGGGACTCTCCAAATAAATTGCTTCCATTGAAGGGAGCTGAAGCCAAGCACCACTTAGACTGCATGTCGGCCAAGTGACGTAGCCATGAGAGTCTACATAAAGTGACATTAAATGCTATTGCCCTCAATATGAACTTAGCTGTCTTTAGGATGGCATCTGCCAAATATTCAGTGACTGCCACCAGCTTGTTTATGTCCTGGCGTAAATGGGAATCCTCTGGAGGAAGCCTAGCTAATAACTGGCGGAGCCATAGCAAGGTGGCTCTGAAAAGGGCTTTTTTGAAAAGGCCAGTGAAGGCAGACCTGTCCGGGACCAAACCCTTGTCCGCTGATAAATTCTGATCAGCAGTTTCATTCTCCCCCTCTATGGAATCCTTACTAGACCCAGAAGGTCTGGGAGAATGACTTTTCTGCAAAGACATCACATCCTCCTCTTCCCTGGGAACCTGACCTCCATTTGGGGGAAGTGATCCTACTTGGGTAGGGATGAGAAGACTCCTACATTGGAATGCTGTCTCTAACCCCGGGCAATGGCCTCCAAGATGTAATCTCGCAGCTCTTGGGTCAGACCTAAACCTTGATTTTCTGTTGCATGAAGGCCTGCTGCGGTTGGCGAAAAGGATGCTGAGGTACCAGGCTCCTGGAGTAGATCAAGTAAGTCTTCCCCTGAACCATCTAGGCAGGCAAAGGGTGTGAAGTCCTCCTCAAAACGGGCAGTCTGGAGCAACTGAGGGTCGGCCATGTCCTCAAGGTAGTGAAATCTGGGTGTCATCTGCTTGCTGGGAGAAAGTGGCAACCTGTGGAAGGAGAGCTTCTCCCCTAGAGGCTTTCTGGGCCTTCGCAAAATGTTTCCTTGTCCTCAGCCCTGAATTTGCTTGATGAAGTACCCATATAGGTGGTGGCTATGGAAGACCTCTTAGACCTAGTCTTGGCCTTTTTGGAACCTGGTGTCCCATGGTGACTAGAGGATGCCTCTGACCTAGAAGACTTTTTTACATGGTGATCGGTCATTTTACTAAGGGCTATGAAGATATCCTTAGGGGAAGACTCACCACCTCCTTATGGATCAACCACTGCAGCTCTGGAGATTATTGCTGAGGATCAACAGGCCGTGACTGAGTTCTTGGACAGAGACCCTGCGAATGAAGACCTCAGCTGAGTGTCCTTGAGTTGAGAGTGAAGCCAGGCCAATGCTGCAACTAAGTTTGCTGATTGGACACTCAGATCCCTTGTATGGCTTCCGGGCATGCTCAGGCAATGGCAGCCCTGTGAACTGCCTCTGCTTGATCCCAAGCTCTTTTGTCACCTTCCTAATAGTTCGCACCAAAATGGCCACTCTGCCGATGATCGAAGATGGTGGCGGTCTAATCAGTAGCTTGGTGCAAAATGCAACTGGTTCCCCACGCTGTTGTAATGGAGTTCCTTGGGCTCTGTGGGCTACAATCGGACAAAATAAATGATGGCTGCGTTGTCCTCTACACTATGTCAAGCGGAGGATGATTCTGATGCTACGATGATGCAAGCCGTCAATGGTAAAATATAGCTTCCTGAGACAAAGCTACTAAGTGGCTTAGCAGCTCCCAATCTGCTCCTGGATTCATATGCCTGCTTGAGGAATCCAAATGTGGTGCAGAATAGATTTCTTTAACTTCTAATCTGTGGGAGAGATTAGATGAGTGAGAGAGAATTGGGACACATCTTTCAGGCTCGGACTGAGTTAAGAAACAAAGCAGAGGAGCCAGGGAGGTGTGGCCAAATTTTTTTTATTATTATTTTTAAACAGACAAACATAAAACCATCTTCCAGTTACATAGTGTGTCAATTGGTTACAAAACTTTTGTGCATGTATTTTCAAATGGTGGTATAATGGTCTTTAACCATTGACCTTGATGACTATAGAATTCTGTGGGTTGGGATGAAATACAACATAAATGTACTGAGACAGAGATACTGTTTATCCAAAATTAATATGTCAACCCCTACTTAACTTTGGATAGTTTTGCACTTTCTCAAAGGACCCTGTCCATGACTTCAGGGTACTCTTAGATTCGCAACTACTCCTGGATTGGCAGCAGGGACCTTAGGCCACCTTTAATTGGTATGACAATTGAATCTTTGCTTGGAGTGTTCATAATAGTAACACATTATTTGTGAAGTGGACTAATGCGACTTCAAAGCTTTTAAAGATTGTTTGGAAAATACAGTTAATGAAAAATATGTGAGTAATTTGTTAGAATATTAGAGCCATTATAATTGTGTAATACTGCTTTTGTAAGTCCTTCTTTGCCTTCCAGTAGGTAGTCTAGTACATTAACCTGTAAAACCCTTAATGGTTTGGCTCCTTTAAAAAGATTTGTCTAATCCTATACTTACTTTTGGTGAAGGAGTTTTTATGTTCACTCTGTCTGGGATAACATTTCTCCATCACAGCACCTTCATTTAAGAATATCCTCATCCCAAGTGCGCATTTAATATGTACTCCAACACTCTACATGAAATATAGCCAAACTGGCTTAGAAGCCAATGGGTACTTTAATTGATGTACTGTTGAGCTGCTTCTTATAATTAATTGTTTTATAGTTTTACTTGAATTGCATATAAATATAAATAAATACATTACACAATCTCATCATGTATCTCTAAACAAATATTAAGTCCCAGGATTTATTTTAAAAGCCTAAGATACCCTGTCTTCCCAAAGTTTCATTCTTATATTTGTGTGATGGAACTTTTATACCTGTCTTAAATTTTTCCACAGAAAAATATAACATTTAAATTAATGGAAAATCAGAAATCCTTTGGTACTTCATCATAATCCTTTAAATTGAAAGAAATGCAAATGTTTGGTTTTTAAAAAGTGAGGTGTTTTTTTTAGTGGATTGAAGTTATTGTGGAACAACTATTTTCTTACCTAATAGTGTATCTAAATGGAGGTAGATAGGTAGTGATCACAATACAATTTGCAGGAATAATTTAAAGATTCAGATTCCCCTGGGATAATTTAGAGCTTGATCTTTATCAATATCAGTAGCAGATTTTTCTTCGATCACAAATAATATGATGCCAGTCTATTATGTTCTTTAACATAATAGACTGGCAGATTATCTACAAAGAATTTAAAAGGACAACACCATGATCAATTTCTAAAATATTTTTCTTTGTAGAGAAAGCAGACTATGTACAGTTCTTAATTGCCTTTTCGAGACTTGAGTTCCCTCATTACCTGTGATTTAAGCTAAAAATGAAGTAATTATAGATAACAGTGTTTATCTGGTTGATCTTGGCACCTGCAATTCTAACGCTGAAGCTTTCTCTCTGGTATTGGGATTGAAGGTGTTTTATATATTTCTACTAAATTTCCTGTCAAAGTTTAATAGGCCATGTTTTGCAGAAAGTTATTTGTCTAAAAGGTGAACTTAGTAAAACCAGTATTGAAATGACTATTGGAGAAGCATTGGCTGGGTTTTTTTCACTTCTTGAATCCCTGGTAGAATAAAGTCCATATTGCTTTGAGAAGGAGCATTACAGAATCTAAAAGAGACATCAGAATGGAGTAATAATGGTCCTTTGAGGTAATTGGGCTTAATAGGCTGTTTCGTACACGAAGAGAAGGTTTGTAGCTTGTGTGCAGTAACTGTTTCAATATAGACTCATAGACAGGAATTTTATTAGAGCTGCTAGGGAAGCCTGGGAACATCATCATTTAAACATGTCTCCCTTTCAAATTCTATATATATATATATATATAGAATTTGAAAGGGAGACATGTTTAAATGATGATGTTCCCAGGCTTCCCTAGCAGCTCTAATAAAATTCCTGTCTATGAGTCTATATTGTTGTGTGTATGTGTTGTCTATGTATATATATAATTTTTATTTTTGTTACATAGACAACACATACACACAACAATGGAAAAACAAAAACAAAAAAGAAAGAAAACACACACACACACACACACACAAAAACCATCATCACATACAGCATGTCGTTTGGTTACAGGTATTTTAACATTTATCATTCTTATACATTTATTATTTCATTTAATAGGTGATAATTTAGTATCATTTCTTATTCCTTTACCTGTGTTAATCTATCCTAACTATATTTCCCCACACACACACATTTTGTATCTCTCTGTTATATATATATTTAATACACACAACAATAATAAAAAAACCAAACAAGAAAAGAAAAAAAAACACAAAAAGAAAAAACCATCATCACATACAGCATGTCGTTTGGTTACAGGTATTTTAACATCCATATTCTCGAATAATATTTACCATCTCAGACTTTTCAACTAGTATAACTAAATACCTCACTTTCATTCTACAATATATATTCAGCTACCATTAGTATTATTTTTTCCCAGAAAATATACATGCTCATTATTATCCTTGTACTTCATACTTTCAAACAGAGGTCTTATTCCTTCATTTTTCAACAAAACGTCCTAAATAGTCACTACATATATATATACCAATTTTCAATTATTCCCTTATTAAAATTATTTATCAGCAACAGGATATCATTATAATACATTTGTTAACATTATACATTATATCACCAGACCTCTATTAAATATACATAAAATTATTATTATCCTTATCCTTTTTACAGCAAAAAATTCTAAAATATTCAATTCATAGATATATTAATTTTTCATTGTATCATTGTTAGTTTATTTCACAGCATAGTTGTATCATCATTCCCTTTCAAATTCTTTATGTTGAACTTCCCTGGGGATAAATCATGGTTGGAGTAGATCTGGGGAACATAATTTAATACATGGATAAAAACAGTTCACTATTTATAACCATAGTAGAGGCAACCATGAGCATTTATTCAATGTTTCTTTTCTTTGTATTCTATATGAACCGGGGCCTTGAGGCTGTTAAAGACTGGATGAGAGCTAACAAACTGGTACTCAACCCGGAAAAGACCGAGTGGCTGTTGTGTTTTCCTCCCAAAAATTTGGTCAACGTGCCACCAATCAGGCTGGGGGGGCAAAATTTATACCCCTCAGACAGGGTCCGCAACTTGGGAGTCCTCCTGGATCCACAGCTGAGTTTTGACCATCACTTGTCGGCTGTGACCAGGGGGGCATTTGCCCAGGTTCGCCTGGTGCGCCAGTTGCGGCCCTACCTGGACCGGGAGGCTCTCACAACAGTCACTCGAGCCCTTGTGATCTCTAGGCTGGAATATTGCAATGTGCTCTACATGGGGCTGCCCTTGAAGAGCATCCGGCGACTTCAGCTAGTTCAGAACGCGGCCGCGCGAGTGATCATGGGCGCACCACGGTTCGCCCATATAACACCAATCCTCCGTGAGCTGCGCTGGCTACCTGTTGATCGTCGGGTGCACTTCAAGGTCTTACTTACCACCTATAAAGCGCTCCATGGTAGTGGATCTGACTATTTGAGAGACTGCCTTCTGCCAATTACCTCCCTGCGTCCCATCAGATCGCACAGAGTAGGCCTCCTCCGTATTCCATCCGCCAGTCAGTGCCGACTGGCGACTACGCGGAGGAGAGCCTTCTCAGTTGCAGCTCCGACATTATGGAACAACCTCCCCGTGGAGATCCGTACCCTCGCCACAGTCCAGGCCTTCCGCACAGCCCTCAAGATCTGGCTATCCCGTCAGGCCTGGGGATAGGATTACTCTCACCCCGCCCGAATGTTGAGTGAATGTTGTGTTTTATGGATAATTTTCTTTTATTCACGATTCTTTTTCTTTTTAAGTCTTGTCTTGCACTCCCTTCCCCTGATTGTTGTGAGCCGCCCTGAGTCCCCTCAGGGAAAAGGGCGGCATATAAATACTCAGTAAAATCAATTAAAAAAATCAATATATCTGCATAGGAGTTAACAAGAACAGTTATAATGCTTGAAAGTAGAGAGCAATTTTACCAGTTGTCTCTATATTTTAGTAGTTACAAGAATAGCTAAAGACATGTTCCTTTTATCTGATGCACCTAAATGACTGTCTGAGAAACAGATGAATCAGGTGTTGTGTCCGTCAGCGGCCTGTGTAGCTGGCAACAGAGTTGGACAGTGAGGAGGTTGGGTAGGGCCAGTCCTGGAGTGTGGGGAAGGCTCAGACAAGAGCTGCATCGGAGGCAGAGTGGTGACCATGACCATCTGGGAGTTATGTGCTTCCCCTGGAGCCTCCAGACTCAGACATCAGCAAGGCAGAGAAACAGCGGAAGTCTGTTCCCAGTGCATGCATGCGCAGAGCTGCCAGAAGGCAAGAACAGTTAAGACAAAAGGAGTGACTCGGGAGTGAGGGTTGGAGATGATTGGCCCCTCCTATAAGACATAAAGGAGGAGCAAAGGCACATGAGCCTTTGCAGGAAGCAACTTTGTTCGTTCTGGTCAGTTTAAACTCTGAAGCTCTGTTTTGACTCTATGCTCCATGTGGCCTTGCAAAGCTAATTGGCAATTAGGTCTTTGGCAGTGTTTCAAGGAAGATAAAGGTGGGTGCTTATCAGCCTTATCCTGAAAGATTGCGGCAGACTTCTGTCGGACTCTTTACTTACTATTTGTGACTCATTACGGGCTATAAATGAATATAATTCACAGCCATTGAAATAAAAAGAGAGTTTTGGGGACTAAACATGTGATTTTTACTGTCTCAGGAAGTCTAGGTCAGAACATCAGGCTTTGAGATTATTTTACCTAGACAAAAGGATTTGATTTTGTTTTTTTCACTTATCTCAGATCTATATGAACATAATAAATGCACTTCCATTATTTCTAATGTTGGGTATTAAAACAAAAACATTCACTTGGCAAGTTAGGGAACAGTGTGGATTATCACTCTGCCAAGTGAAGAATGTAAAAAAAAACATATTTAGCCCTTTTTTACTACATAAGTAACATTTTCCAAATAGCAAAAAGAAAACATATCAAAACCACTACTGTTAATTGCCAGGTTTTCTAAGTAATACTACTCTCCATGTATATCTGTAAGATAGAGCAAATTCTGGAAAAAAAATTGACAAGATAGAAAATAATGCATAGATTGTACAACATCAACTAAATGGATTTTTTTCAAGACCACACATAAACTACAGTTAGTACAGAGTACAGTGGTCCACTTATTAGCTGATATTAATAACCAGGAATATATTATACCTGTGTTAAAGTATTTTATAGTCAGATTTATAGTAGCTTATTTATGTCTTACTGGTCAGGCAGAAACATGAAAGAAGAACTTTAATGGCAACAACATTTTAATTGCACACAAAAGCTCATTGGTAAGCTTTACGGCTCAGAAAGCAGTAATATTACATGGGTGAAGCAGGAAGTGCTTATATAACTACTTGCAGAGATGCATTTTATGTGAGTTCTAGTTTCTGGTTGGTTTTCAAAGGTAGGCCCTAATAGACCAAAAGGGAGGTGACTAGAGGATAAGACACTATGAGTAGCGTCCCCCAATTCAGGAGAAATCACGGTTGGTGCACAAAATGACTGGTCATGACTGTCAGCTGCATATTGAGCAGGATCAGAGTCCAGGTGGACTTCTAAATTGCATACCATTTCTAACTATGGTTCTGCCGCCCAAGTGAGAGGTATGGTAATATGTCACTGTGACCAGTAGGTCCTTAAAACTAAAGTCTTAATGAGGTGGGAGCCTAAGTCAACTTCTCATCCACAACTTTCTAGTTACCAACCAGGATCTTCATCTCATCACTTATTCAGTCAGGGGTTGAAAGAAACATTGGGTACAATACCTACCTCATACTAATTGAGTTTGGATCTCTCATCCACCAACACCATCTAGAATTCCCCTGGAAGAAAGAAAAAGAAACATGCACACACATAAACATCAACTCTAGAAGGTCAATATATGATCAATAAACTGAACAGCAAGAAATGAAACAGGAAAACATTATCTCAGTCCCACCAGCAATTGCCTGCAAGTGTGGTCAATGTTGTCCCAGGCCCCAGACCTAAAGGCTGATTGGAAAAAAATCATATAAACCCACTTTTTCCTTATCCACATTCTTTCATTCAAAAAGATGTGTTGAGGAAATCCACACCACTGCCTTCTTCAAAGCAAGAGATAACATGTCATACCATTTCGGACTATAAGACGCACCAAGATTTCAAAGACGTAAGTAAGAAAAAATGTTTTTATCCTTCCTGGAGCCCAGGAGCACGCTGCAGGCTTCAGCAGGGCTGAAGGAAGCCAAAAATGCCTCCTTTTTAAAAAAAACAAAAAATGGGTGGGAAATGGGCTGTTTTTCACAAAAGCATGCATTTTCGCCTTTCCCCAGCCCTGCTGAAGCCTGCAGAGTGCTTCTGGGGGCTGGAGGAAGGGGAAAACACCTCTGTTTTTGTGAAAAATGACCTGTTTTTTTTACCCATTTTTTGCAAAAACGGGAGCATTTTTTCCCCAGCCTGCTGAAGCCTGCAGAGTGTTCCTAGGGGCTGGAGGAAGGGAAAGACACCTCTGTTTTTGTGTAAAACGACCAGTTTTTCCCCTTTTTTTTGCAAAAATGGGAGGTTGGGCCAAAAATGGGTCTATTCAGTGTATAAGACGCACCAACATTTCCACGTTCTTTTAGGGGAGGGGAAAGGTACATCTTATACTCCAAAAATTACTTTTCGTAATTTTCATTTTAAAATTTCAGTAGCATTAATAATGCACACATGACAGAAAAGTAACCTTTAATGCCTTCTTTGCATTTACTGCTTTTATTTTTATTTACCTGTTTCCTTTTGTACCTTATGTAATTGCTAAGGAAAACAACACAAAACATATCAAGCCACTCACATTAATTATTTTTTCCATAACAAACAATTTAGAAAATAAGAGTTTTTTTTCTCTAAACAGTAACAGAGAGCACTGTATGTATAGTAGGTCTTCAGCCCTGATCGATGTGCTTAGCAACTGCTGCTTTGATTTAGTACTTCATATATCCATATATACTTTACTTCCATCCACAACAGTCTCTGTCACTCAAAATACCACTCCAAATTGTTGGTTTTCAAAGAGCATGTTTGTTTTAATCTCAATAAAATTCTATGTGGCTATACTCCTAACATCTTGAAAATCAACATTTGATGGAAATGTATTATTTTAGTGATTTTCAAAAGTAGCAGTATATCTATGTGCATATAGGGTACTTAATAGACCATAGCAAGCTGAACTCAAAGGATACTTAACTAGGAAGAAAAGTTATTAGAACAATTGTGTAACAGAGTAGCAAATATTTAACTAGACATTTCAATATATTCAATGTAAAATGGATATCACTCTCTAAATTAGCTCTAGATAGAAATATGCTAAATAAGATGCAAGGCTTTACTATTTCCGGGAAATTAAACATTAATTTCTTCAACATGAATTTAAAGAGCCTAACTTGATAGCTTTAGTATTAAAGTATGGTTATTAATGATTCCAACTAAAGATCCATTCACTTCTTTCAGTAATATAAAACGTAGGATCACAATTTTTACATAGAACTATCTTTGGAGTGCTAGAATGTGATATCCCAATATTTGGGTTAACTCCAAATGATTTTCCCCAATCAAATGGGGAATATGGGGAATGAGTTTGCCCATAGATAAAACGTCACACAAAATATACAAACTTAAAATTCCAAGAAAGTTCAAGCGTTTGTTTGAAATTTTTTTGTGATGGTGAATAAAAACTAATGTATGACTGTCCCCAAAACTACAAAATTATCATATGATGTTAGTTCTTTCCAGAGAATATTTTCTCAGTTCTTATATGGTGAAATGCAGAAAGATGAAATGAATGAACATTTTTTTGTAATTGGAAACTGACTTGGGGTTTGAGTTCAAAATAGATATTACCAGTGGTGGGATTCAAATAATTTAACAACCGGTTCTCTGCCCTAATGATTTCTTCCAACAACCGGTTCACCAAATTGCTCAGAAGGTTAACAACTGGTTCACCCGAAGTGGCACGAACTGCTTGAACCACTTGATATTACCTGATGCTGTAAATTTAAACTTTACTTCTTCATTAGCTAACTTCATTAGTCAAAATAGATAAGAGCAATATAGAACAAACACATTTTTAAAAATGAACTACACAAATACAATACCTTGATTGGTATTAACATGAGCTTGTCTTGGCTATTGTCTTCCACATTTTTTTTACTTTCCCGTCTAGCTTGCTGACACATATTTTGTTTGATTTCCCAACAAAATATTAATCAGTTCTACTTAGCTTTTTTTACATAACCCAAGATTATTTAGGTGCTGGTGCCTAGCTTGGCATAGGTAATATTTTGTTATGATATAATTTTATAACTCACCTTGCATCTTTTAAACATCAAGTAGTCTTTCAGTTTTACTTACATACATACCTGATAAATTGTTTATTTTGTTTTATTTATCTCATCTTTGATAATAAATAAAGAAAAACTTTGGACAATTTCATATTAGCTTCTCAAGTGAATGATAGTGTTCTGTGAAAAATAAAGGAAATACAGTTTCATTCTTGGATTCAAATTTTCTATAAATGGTTTGAGACAATTAATTTCCAATTGTTTCCCAGAAGAGTAGATTTACTTGTATATTAATGAAGCACAGGTGTTAGGCCCCTGGTGTCTTTGTGCCTGGGAGGCATATTTTGGTTGTTTATCTAGCCAGCCGTAGGTACTGCAAGGTATTCAAGCTTGCTTTTAACAGTTTATACAGTGAGGGGTTTTATTTCAGGCTTTTTATTTTTTTAAAAAAGCTAGCACCTGTTAAATTTTTAAAACTGTTCATGTAGAAAGAAGTAAAAGAGATTGCAAGAGTAAATAGCGCTAAAAGTTAGTAGAAGTCATCTTCTACGATTCTTCATTGCCCATCTTCATAACATGAAGAAAAGAAGCTTCATTTAACCAAATCTATCATGTGAAGACCTCAGTCAATGCTATACTTCTCTGATCCATAATTTTGGAGTAAGGTGTCCTTTTAAATACATACTGTTTTATCTATGGGTGAAACCCAAATGTGCTTGTATTAATATTCATTTTTCTTGTTTATTCACTGAACTGCACTGCTAATGTTTTAGAGGAAATGGAATAGCCTCCACAGACATTATGAATTTCAGTTGCTGGCATAATTACAGTGATCTACATATTCATTAAATTCGAGGAAGAAATGTGTCCAAAAAGACAACCATGTGTTTAGAAATAGCACAGTGCTAAATATATACATTTAAAACTTCCTTTTCTTTTGTTTACCCCAAATTACTTTATGTTACGCTGCTTCTCACTTAGCTAAGTCTTTAATAATAATTTTAAGAAGTTCTTTTCTTATGTTTGTTCTATGTAGTAAAGAATGGGAAGAATTATTTGTAAACAACAATTACTTGGCAACGATACGGCTGAAGGGGATTAATGGGCAGCTGAGAAGCAGCAGGTTCCGTAGTGTTTGCTGGAAGGTAAGAAGAAAATACTTATTTACAGCTTGTACTTGTAATAAATCACCACATTACCTGATGCACTTGAAGATTGCTAGTGTAAAGAATTGTAGCATTTTCCAAGAAATTTCAATCTGGTATGCTTATGAGCTGTTACTATGCACAAGACAGGTATTAATTTGAAATACAGTAGCTAAAATTAAAATTGATAGTTTTGAAAGATGACTTGGAGATACATGGAATGATGATAGAATATTTGTTTAACAAAATACTTGACTGATCACAAAAGTATACTTAAATGCATCATATCTGGTAAAATAGTGAAATATCTATGGTTGCTTCTAAAATATCTGGAGTAAAAAATAATAATTTTTTGATCAACAAGGATCAATAAAAGTTTTTAGTCAAATGTAAGTAGTAGTGGCTGTTTTATAATATTATAACTAAAGATCTATACTACCATATTACAAAAACAATAGTCCTGCCATTCCACTATATACCATTCACTTAGATATTCAACACACACACACACACACATGTGTTATATTTGTGCTGATAAATATAACAAATATAACAAAGGCAACAGTAAAAATATTGGGTTTCTGTCGTGATGGACTCTTGTGATGAGCCGATTGACAGATAATGGAAGCAGTTGGCTCCCTCCCATAGTTGGGGCTTACCAGGGATTGTGACTTTATATATATATATATATACTATATATATATATATATATATACTATATATATACTATATATATATATATATATATATATATATATATATATATATATATATATATATATATATATATATATATATATATATATATATAATATATAATATATATATATATAGACTATATATATATATATATAGACTATATATATATATATATATATAGAGAGAGAGAGAGAGAGAGAGAGAGAGACTATATATATATATATATATATATATATATATATATATATATATATATATATATATATATATATAGACTATATATATATATATATATATATATATATATATATATATATATATATATATATATATATATATATATATATATATATATATATATATATATATATATATATATATATATATATATATATATATATATATATATATACTTAAAGTCACAATATATATATTAGATTTTTTACAACCCTTGGTATGCCCAAATATGGGAGGAAGATCCTTTGACTCGTCACAAGACAGAGAATGGAAGTAGTAATCTTCCTCCCATATTTGGGCATACCAAGGGTTGTAAAAAATTTAATAGATACCTTTCACCCTGGCTTCGCTGATAACGGATAAGAGCCTGTGGCCTAATGGCTAAGATCTCTGCCTAGTATGTAATATAGCCCAGGTTCAAATCCCAGTAAGGGTATGGCTAGCTGATGAGAGCTAAATAGCTTGAAATAGATCTATACTAGTCTCCCTTTATTTATTTATCTATCAGCACAAATACAACAAAATGTAACAAAAAGGCAACAGTAAAAATATTGGGTTTCTGCCTGGATGGTCTCTTGTGACGAGTCGAAGGACAGAGAATGGAAGTAGTAATCTTCCTCCCATATTTGGGCATACCAAGGGTTGTAAAAAATCTAATAGATACCTTTCACCCTGGCTTCGCTGATAACGGATAAGAGCCTGTGGCCTAATGGCTAAGATCTCTGCCTAGTATGTAATATAGCCCAGGTTCAAATCCCAGTAAGGGTATTGCTAGCTGATCAGAGCTAAATAGCTTGAAATAGATCTATACTAGTCTCCCTTTATTTATTTATCAGCACAAATACAACATTATATATATATATATATATATATATATATATATATATATATATATATATATATATATATATATATATATATATATATATATATATATATATATATATATATATATATATATATATATATATATATATATATATATATATATATATATATATTCAAAATGGGCCCAAAAGTAAACAGACTTTTCATACACATCAGACATACACTACAGATATTTATAATTGGAACTGTATTTAAGCAAAAATGGCAATAATATTCAAAATGTAGGGGGGGAAATCAGTCTAGTTCAAAATAATTCCAATAGATTTAACGTAAGCAGTGATACATATGTTAGAAAGGAAAAAACATTTTGGATCAGTAGAGCATATATCAGCTGTATATTTTAACAGACTGAAAAGAAATATGCAGATTTTCAGAGAAGGTTATTTTTTCACCATTAATTAATGGAAGCAGGCCTTGTGGAAATAGTACATAGTGTTAAGAAAATTAAAAGCCAACTAAAAGTTTACGTTTGTCTTAAGATGTTTATACTATTCACATGGATGGATGGTGCAAACATTAAATAAGCCAGCGCATGGGGTGTGTCGCTCAGCCTCCCAATTTTTTTACAACTACAATTACACAGCAGAAGTGGCCCAGTGGCCAGGGTTTCTGGAGCAGCCACCATGAGGCTGTTTCGTGTGGATGGATGGTGCGGCTGTTAGGTAAGCAAGGCAGCATGAGGCTCCCTATCTCATACCAGCATGTGGGGGAAATTAAGTCACCCTCTGAAAAGAAGCCCTAGCCATTTTTTCGGGGGTCAAAAGAAAATAAGACAGGGTCTTATCTTCGGGAAACACAGTAATTTTTCTAATACCTAAATTACAAGTAGATTCAGAACCAGCAACTCCTATGAAACCATTATGAAATAATACTAAAGCTGAAATAAAAAAACCCACATCAAAACGTGCTTTGAATTCAAGCAGTGAAGACTATCAATAATAAAGGATTCTTGGGTCAATATCCGGAAGGTCATTAGCTGCCATTCCTCTCTTATTGGATACAAATATTTCTTTCCTGGGTCTATACGTTTTCCAAGAAAATAAAGCAACCTTGTTGGCCAAGAGAAGACAAAATAAAAATTCTGGTTCCAAGCAGAGAGTAGGAGAGGGAAGAACTCTGAACAACAAACTTGAGTGCCAATCTACAGATATGATTGATGCTCAAACACAAGGAAGAAATGTTTGTAACTAATTTAAAGCAAGAGTTTATATATTTTTCTAAGCTAGCTACCATAAACTCATAGAATCATAGGTTTGGAAGGGATCCTTGGAGACCTTCTAGCCCAACCCCCTGCCTAAAACTGGATCTAAGTAATATATTTAATTGCAATTTGGGACACATTTTCAGAAACAATTATTGCCACCAGTACAGAAACTAAATTTAATTTTCATAAATTTACATTTAATTCAAAGTAAATATAATGAACATAATTCTCCAGTATTTAATCTTTTTGTCAGTTTGGTATAGTGGCCAAGGTGTCAGCCTAGAAACTAGAAGACTGTGAGTTCTGGGTCTATGAAAGCTAGTTGAGTAGCTTTGCACCAGTCACTGTCTCTGTCCAGCATGTCAGGTGCCATCTATACACACAAATTTAGGCAACTACAACACCAAATTGACTCTATATTAGGTCACCAGAATTCAGCCCAAGTTTGTACTAATGATAGATTAGAATAAGTGTGAAAACAGAGTGACTTTGTCACTATTAGAAATGAAATAATAAAAGTTTTAAAAATTTCAAGAGTATAAAAAGTAGATAATTCCTTATTTTAGGAAGAACTGTAAGATGCTGAGTACTATAATCCATTCTAGCAAGAATCAGTATTCCCCTTAGATTGAATTTTGAAATAAAAATTAAAAAAAATTAAAATGTCTAAAATGTAACACAGTCCAAAGTTCTAAAAATTCTCTATTCTCACATGAGACCTTTTTAAATTTTTATGTTGTGTTGTGTTATGTTATGTTACATTATTTCATTTTAGTTATATAAATCAGTACTTTATATATTTTGGAATCCATAATTGCATGGAAGCATAAAGTGATTATGTTGCTTCAAAAAGGTAAGGACCCTATTTTAAGGAGTCTGAAAATTTTAAACTTTTAAGTTCTACATTTAGAATTATCACTTAAATTATTAAAGAAAAGGAACTATATATGGTAAGACTTGTTAGATATTTTATATGCTTTGGCTAGCAGATAAACATGTGGAAGCAACTTATTTTCAATTGTTATTAGTTAATGCAATTCCCCATTAATCCCCCCAAAATATTGACATATAATAATCAATGTGTTCAGGCATTATAGGCAATTTGTTTTAATGATCGTATATGAAAAAATATTTGACAGATAAGGGTTCAAATGACTTTGCATCCATTGTAAATAAATGTCTTTCACGCTTCTAGCTAAAAATATTTAGAAAATACTCAAAGTTAAAAATGATTCTTATTTTTCTGATTCATCTTGTATTTATTTTACAGTTATTTTTGAATGTTCTACCTTCTGATAGAAATCATTGGATTACAAAAACAATAAAATCAAGAGCATTATATAATAATGTAAAAGAAATTGTAAGTATAGCTTAAAGGAAATTTATTTATTTTTGAGTTCATATTTTCATTATGCCTTAAGTGCAGCTTTAGTAATGCCTTTTTCCTATTTACAGCATATTACAAACCCTCGGAAAGCTGGACAGCAAGACTTAATGATCAACAACCCACTTTCACAGGATGAAGGGGTAACTTGGTTGCATTTGTATTATTTGACTACATAAAAAATCTTCTAAAAATGTGATCTAAAAGTTTATTTGTATATTAAACATTTAAGCTATTGCCTAGCAAATTTCTCTAGGCATATTACAAGTCTATTAAAAGCAATAAAACATTAAGAACTATTTTTCTTGGATTATGTGCCATCAGCACACACACACACCACCCCAAAAACCTGTACTACCTCATCATAGTGGCGAATGTTTCTAAAAAGAGTAGCCAAGAATCCCAAGAGAACGAGTGATGAATGTTATCACTGTAAGTTTTGAAGGAGTGATAATTATGACTAGTCCTCATACTTATGATCAGCATCCTTTTAGTCATACGATTGTTATCTGTGCACTCACTGCCCAGCTCACAGTTACAACATTGTATCCTAGGGTCACTGGATTATCATTTTCAACCTTCACTGTTATCTTCCAATAAGCAAAAATCAATTAGAAAGTTGAAAAGAGATTACAATGGTGATCCCATGATGTTCTGATTAATAACACTATGAGTTTACTTAACAGAATTCCTGGAACTGATATTGTGAAGTGACACAGTCATGTGACATCACTGTTTACAATCATGATGCTGAGCAATAGAAATTCCTGTTCCAATTCCCATTGTTAGGTGAAAACTGCCTACATTACATAATATCCACATATATAGGCATTGATTTTATTATTTGAACCGAGTATCATTAGATTGTGTCAGACCTCATAACAAAGAATGACGTATAATGATTGTTTCAAGCTGAGTTCTTTATTATTTCCACATGTATGGTCAGAATTCTGCCAAATTAAAGCACTCTACTATCTGCATCTCCCGTATACTCTGAGAACTATAAGGGAAGCTCTGTCTTTATCCTCTCAAACAAAATATGTGGACTAAATTGTTTCTTATTCCTTTGGAATACACTCACTCCCTCCTGGGAATTTTTTCTACTACATTCCATCATATAAATCAGCAGGTTGTCCTGCTTCATTTCAGTCTCCTAAGCCATATTATCCAACTACATTTTCCTCCTTTATTTTTCCAATTTTGGCATTCCATATTCCAGTCATAAGCTGCATATTGTGGTTGCATGTGCTGTTAATTTCAAATAGAATTTGCTCATAAAATTCATCAACCTCCTCTTCTTCTGTATCTATGATTGAAGCATAAGCTTTGATAATTGCCATATTAATTATGTCACCCATATTGACATCCTGATTATCCAAGAAGTTTAATTGATATTATTTGGTCATGATTAGTCATGATTGCAAGTACTGTTCTTGTTATACACTTCCTAACTATGAAAGCAATACCATTTTTGTTTTTGATGGCCTAGTAGTAAACACAATTAACTGAAAATGAAACCATTTCCAGTCAATTTTACTTTTTGTTCCCAATTTGCAATTAATTTATTTAATCTTTCATTATATTGAGGTTTCCCATATTATGTTCCATATACTGGTAATCTTTGCTTAAGGTCCATTCTCTTAGCAACCATTCAAAGTAATGACAATGCTGAATGATAGGTCCTTATAGTCACCGTCATTGCAATCACTGCAGTCACATGATTGTAATTCCGACACTTGGCAACTACTTCCCAATTATGTCATGGTGTCCAGAAAGATCACAATTTGCAACTTTTGTTGTCAGCCAGCAGCAAGCAATGGGAAATCCAGCAGAAAGTCACAAATGGTCATCACATAACTGTGGGATGCTATGATTATAATCCTAACCCTGTGATTCATCTAACAACAGCAATGGAGACTGTTGTTGTCACATGACATTACACCTTATAATCATATCATTTGGCAACTGAGTTCCCCATTCCAATTACTTTCGGTAATGAAGGATTATCTGTACCCATTGTAATTTTATCTTTGCAGTTTGGGATTTTTCTTTCATGGCAATTTCTGTGAATATAGCTGCATTTTGTTATACTGTTTATAAAACCAGACACACTTTGATTACTTTGATCAGTTTGTAAGCTATACTGTCAAATTATATGGCAACATTTATTTATAGTGCCATTCTTCCTTAATAATTTGTTGATTGCCATCTATCATTTGGCACTATATCATTAATAACTTATATTGTCCATCCATGTAATTTCCTTAGTAAAACACAGGAATTCTTTATCACTGCTTTCAAAATGATGCTTTTGTCATTATCATTGGCCTCTAGGACTTTCCTATATTGCTATTGCCCAATAAAGATACTTTCAGTGATTCTGCTGGGGTTATATACATTTATCATCAAGTCTTGTTATTCTTATTCCAGGAATATACCTTCTATCACAGTAAGGCAACATAGCAAGACAAAGAATTGTACAATATATTGGACAATAGACAATCCAATAACTATGTTGAACATACAATTCCAGTAGATAACATTACTGCAAATCCTCCATATTTAGTATTTAAAAAAATCTGTTTTTTAGATTAAATGTTCCCCCAACAGCAATAAAAAAAAAAATCCCCGAGAGAAATAATTGAATATGCCATGATTTGCAAGAGTGGGGAAATTACTTTCTTGTAACTTTTCATTTTTCAGTATATCTCAGAGAAATACTTGGGATCAGTAGTATTTCAAATTGTAAATTATGTGTGCACATTTAAAGAATAAAATGTTTATAATAGATTAATGTAATTTTTCAGCTGTTGTTTTGCCTAGATTTGGGGATACCGAGCACTATATATACATTATATATATGTATATGTATACCTATACCTATACGTATATGTATATCTATATGTAAATATATTATATGCAGTTCTGTTTGGGTGGCTTATATTGCACTGTGAACAAGTTCCCCCAAATCTCACTTTTTCTCATTAATTGTAATATTTTCATATCATAATGATTCCAAAAATTGGAACTGTTCAGGATGAATTCTGCAATTAGATTTTTTTTAATCCTGTCTTGGCAATGATGTGCAGTAAAAAGAGCACATTTCTAAAAGAATTTTTTTTAAATATAAAATAATATTATTCCTTAAAGCCACTTTTGGTGCTAGTAAAATAAGTGAATGATTTGTTTTTTTCCAAAACTAGACAAGATACTTCCTCATCTCTACAGTTATATATTTGGTTCTCAAAAGAAATGAAAAGGCAGTTCAATAGTTGAATGTATATAGAGTAGACACTTAAACAAATATTAGACCTTTAAACATCATTTATGGAATTAGTTTGTCTGCTAGCATCCTATATGCATGTTTTCAATTACTAGAGCAATAGAATGATCCCTAAGGATAGGAATTTTTTTCACTAGTTTTTCAAAAGGAAGATGGAGTATTACAATTTAAATCTCATCATGGTTAAGGACCATCTGCATAGAAATTTGATTTTTTATTATTATTGTATGTTTTCAAAAGCTTACAGCTTTATAATACTGAAAATATTGCATCCCAGTTTTCTCTAATTGTTCAGTGTTACATTGACCATATAGTGATAAACTGGAAGTATTTTGAATTGTAATGTGGCAGATAAATGTATTTTCCTCCTTCTAGGAGCAGAATTTATTTTTCTTTTTGAAAATTTATTAAATGAAGATATTGCAGATTCACACATTTAACAAGAATCTGTTTTAAAACTTTAAAACTTTATATAAGAACAGGACTTATAGGACTTCCTCTATGGCTATAAGGACTAAGAGGGAAAACATACCAAGGTGTGCTATATTCAGTCTTCTAAACATGTGAAAATTACCAGGCTCAATTCTGATTTTTTTTAGCTAGAATTATTTGTAACTTTGGTTATTCACATTAGAACTGGTTGTGTGTATTTAGAGTGAATTTTTCTGTAATAGATAATCAGTTATTATAGCAAGTACAATCCAATTTTAAATATTCTTTTAGAAATTAGAATTTATAAATAATTCCAATAATTATTTAGTAACAATAAATAATAAATTATTATTAGTTCATTATTGATGCTGTGACTCAGCATCAAGAATCAGCATAACTGAACCATTTTTTCCCATTTATTTCCATGAAGGTATCCATCCATTAACCCATTTTTACCATATCACTTTGTGAGTCTTTACCTAGCATAATATAAAGTGTTATGTGAGCTATATATAAACTTTTCATTCTTAGAATAGTAGAATTCTTTATGAACATGCTCTTCAAATTCACCTTAAGGTCCACTATTCAAGTAATCAAGTGCACTTAATGTGACAATTCTGAAAGAGGAAAAGGATGAAGATTCTCTTCTCCAGAAGTGAAACATGCTCCATATTCAACTTTTTTCTGATAGAGCCTTTATGAGCAAGAGATCAGAGCAGGGGTTTTGTTTCATTCTCTCAGAGAGTTGCCACCTGTTCTTAGTCATTTAAAATCAATTTAGTCATCAGCGTTTTTATTTAACATTTCTGCAGGTTTTTTTTAAAAAAGCTGAATGTACTATGATTAATTCTTCTAGTGAATATCAAGTGTAACCAATAATGCTGGTGTGTTGCCTGTTGAATAGTGTTTTATATTAGATACACGGAGATAGAGATTGATTGCCTGGAGAGCAATTTATTACTATAAAAATGGCATGTAACAAGAAACATTTGATGACTTTTTAAGCTTTTTGTTATTTTTTAGCAAATGAAACTATTTGCTTAATTTTGGAACAGACTAACTTCACCACCACTACTGAGCAAGTTTTCCATTCTTACCAATGAAATATATTTTCTCTTTATTAATGCCAACAAAAGCCAATGAAGTAAAAAGAATAATATTAAATAGTGTTTCCTGTTACTGAATGTAAAGAAAGAAAAACAGAAAGCTGTACAGACTGTATAAAATTTTATTCAAGCCTTTGCTGTAGTTCTTTTTAGGTTAGGCATCATTAAGGCTATTATATTCTCCACATAAGAGATTATAATAAACCTCGTCCTTCAATTTTCTGTTGTAATGTATATCCAGTTGGAGATTCTGTAATACAATATGATTTCTGCATTGAACAAGAGCCACGTTTACACAGTGATGTTATGTGTGAATGTGGTCAGTTTAGTTTTACAGTGTTTTACAGAAAGTTTAATTTTTGCTCATATTGATGTAAACTAGAAAGAAAGAGTGCTATGATAAGGGTAGAATCTAACCTCATGATAAGTAAACATTTCAGACTTCAGCAATAATTTTTAAAGTGTTTTAAATCCATTGCAAAGTCCCACTAAGCATCATTTGTAAATAAGAATAATTTATATATTACAACCATAGTAAGAAGCTTAAGAAAACCAAAATCAGAAATATTAAAATAAAAAATATAGCTAAACTTACAGATAAATGTTCCTGAACAAAACAGTGATGCTGTTTTATTCCTGAAAAAAACAATTGTGCAACACTTATCAGCAGCTGGAAGGGAGGATTAGACAAAAGGCACACATATGTATGCATACACATACATGTGCAGACATACTTTAAAGTTGTAACAATAGCAGGCAGTTTATTCAGTTTATTAGCTAAAATCTCAAAGGTTCTTTTGAGATATTCTTTCTAGCAGGCAGCAGTGCAATATTTGCAATATTTGCAATATTTGCAAATCATATAATTCAGGTTTTTAATGTTTGATCTTTAGAAGGACATTGATGGCTTAATGAAAACATTATGACAGACATTGCTGAGGTTCTGGTTGAAGAGGATGCTTTGTCTGATTTCTAATAAACAGGACCTATATAGAAAAAATAACTTCTATGTACAAAATAGGATGACCTATTCTATTGATTATGTGCCCTCAAGGTTTTTTTTCAGCTCCTAGCAACTACATAGGTGTTGTATGCCCTACCACTTCATATTTGGAGGTTTTTTGTTCCTGGTATGTTCTATCATCATTGACTATCTTTCAAATAATATTTTATCCTTTTGCAGAGTCTTTGGAACAAATTTTTTCAGGACAAAGAACTTCGAAGCATGATTGAACAAGATGTGAAACGAACGTAAGCATCATTATTAAACATTTCATAACATTTTATTTCTATGAAATACATTTTCCAATTTAGGGCTTAGATGTGGACAGCTAGAATTACCATTCAGCACTTATATGGGTTTGAAGAAAAATTTGGCTTACAGGTCATATTATAGCACTAAAAGCTATATGCTGTTCCTACTGTGCCTGAAAGAATAGCAGCTACTTACTCATAACTTAAATACCTGGTTTCAGTGAAACAAAAAAAGAGCAACTGATACAATATTTTTTGATTAGTGGAATAATTAGGGATTTTTAAACATGTATTTTTGGAAAACAATAGATATCATCACAAGCCCTAAAATGGCTTCCCTAAAGGATGAGGGGTATAGCCAGTTCAGTGGTGGGGTTCAGCCAGTTCCCACCACTTCGGGAGAACTGGTTGTTAACTTTCTGAGCAGTTTGGTGAACTGGTTGTTAGAAGAAATCATTAGGGCAGAGTACCGGTTGTTAAATTATTTAAATTCCACCACTTAGCCAGTTATAAAATGTCCACTTCCCAATATAGACATTAGTGATCTTTTGTCAAATCCTCTGCAGCCTTCTATTTTTTTCTTTACTATCCTAGTTTACCACAGCTTTTTTTTCTGTCAGACATTTTTATTTTATATGAGTTTATTACAGTTTATTATAGAAATTGACATTTTATGCAGTATAGCCACTAGCTGTGTTTTGCAAACATAAAAAATATTAAAATCAGATGAGGCAGGGATGCTGGGAGAGACCCACAGATGCAGTGTTGCTCAGAGCACCAGATTGCCTATCCTGCATAGCCA
The DNA here is from genome assembly GCF_051295495.1 of Thamnophis sirtalis. NCBI lineage: Eukaryota > Metazoa > Chordata > Lepidosauria > Squamata > Natricidae > Thamnophis > Thamnophis sirtalis. The sequence goes on along the minus strand of NW_028261384.1, from coordinate 44,400,509 downwards.
AATATTTTTTATTTTCTAATTTGCCTTTTAATGTAATTGGTTTTATTATAAATCAGTACTATGTTACATTAAAATATAATTATATGTATTTTTAAAAGAGTTTCTGTGAGAAATAAAAAAAAGAATAAGAGGAACTCACAGATCTTGTGATTAAATTATGTTTATAATACAAGATTGAACAGATGATTTTCTGTAATTCCTAACACTTAATCAATAAAAAGTAATGTGTAATTAGTGAGAAATGTCATTCATCTAGAGGAATTTAGCATTGCTATTTTTGTGGATAACTTTCCTACTGTCAAAGACTCCTTAAGTATTCCTTATTATCATTGTGAATATACTTTCATCTCTGTAGCCCAGGGTCATTCCTGTTAAGGAACTTATCAAAGCTAGAATTCAGATCCGGAAAATATTTTGTCAGAGAGAGAACCCTGATTGCATTAAGTAATTCCAATTAAGCTCAATTACTATTTATCTAGTATCTTTCTGTTATGATTATAGCATAGTTCTATACTGAAATTTGGGATAAGAAAATAGTTCCTATGGATTTTAAAATGCAACTTAGTATGATGCCTTTTTCTGTTTATAGAATTAATAGACATAAGTAATAAAACAATGCCCAGGAAATATTGACATTCCTTATTACTTTATATTGTGTGCCTATATTGAAGCTGAGTTTTCAGATATATTTATGCTGTTAGATGTATAATTAAAATCTGAGTATGCTTTCATGTAAATGTTCGCAGATGGTATTTTTTGTTTTTAAAGGGGAACAGTTCAGAATGTTTAAGATTATATAAATATCTAAGCTACAATTGGGGAATTAAAATTTGAATAAGGATAGTTTTGCTAGTTTTAGAGCCATTGTAAAAATATTGCACTATTACTTTGACAGAGGGCATGATATGTTTAGGAAAAACATGTTCTTCGTTTTTAAAAAAATGCTGTTAGTAAATAAAAAAATCTTGTACATGCATCTTAGGTGGTTGCTTATTGCCATCTGAACCAATTATCCTGTTCATTTCTATTTTTAGTATTATATTTTCTCACTAGTCTAGATTAGAATGATTGAAATTTAAGAAAAGATGGAAGGGTGTGTTCAGTTGTCAGCACTTTTCTAGCATTCAGAACTTCCATAATTCTGATTAACAATAATCTTGTCAATATGTTTTCTGTTTTATTTGATTTTTGTATTTCTTGTTGTAGCATATTCTATTGATTTTTGCTAAACCTGCTTCCATATTACTGTAAATACGCTCCTATCATTCTGTTGCAGTTTCATAGAAATTTCTTCTTCATTGCTGTTGTTTAGCTTTAGCTCAGATAAATCCTTCTAGAATCCATATAGAGTGTGGTAATATATAAAATAAGTAAATAATCTATAAGTGTAATTAAAGTTAGAAAGTATATCAGAAATGTTCTTGTGTATGGTGGCAAAGCATTCTGAATGAGTAGTATACTTATTGGAAGTTCATTGAGTAAAAAAGGAAGAAATCTAACAATACAATACAATGCAATGCAATGCAATAGCAGAGTTGGAAGGGACCTTGGAGGTCTTCTTGTCCAACCCCCTGCCCAGGCAGGAAACCCTATACCATTCCAGACAAATAGCTATTCAACATCTTCTTAAAGACTTCCAGTGTTGGGGCATTCACAACTTCTGGAGGTAAGCTGTTCTACTGATTAATTGTTCTAACTGTCAGGAAATGTCTCCTCAGTTCTAAGTTGCTTCTCTCCTTGATTAGTTTCTACCCATTGCTTCTTGTTCTACCCTCAGGTGCCTTGGAGAATAGTTTGACTCCCGCTTCTTTGTGACAACCCCTGAGATATTGGAACACTGCTATTATGTCTCCCTAGTTCTTCTTTTCATTAAACTAGACACACCTAGTTCCTCCAACTGTTCTTCATATGTTTTAGTCTCCAGTCCCCTAATCATCTTTGTTGCTTTTCTCTGCACTCTTTCTAGAGTCTCCACATCTTTTTCACATCATGGTGACCAAAACCGAACGCAGTATTCCAAGTGGGGCGTTACCAAGACATTATAAAGTGGTATTAACACTTCACGTGATCTTGATTCTATCCCTCTGTTTATGTAGCCTAGAACTGTGTTGGCTTTTTTGGCAGCTGCTGCACACTGCTGGCTCATATTTAAATGGTTGTCCATTAGGACTCCAAAACCCCTTTCACAGTTACTACTATAGAGGAAGGTACCACCTATACTGTACCTGTGCATTTTGTTTTTCTTGTCTAAATGTAGAACCTTACTCTTTTCACCATTAAATTTCATTTTATTAAATAGTGCCCAATGTTCAGGTTTGTCAAGATCCTTCTGTATCTTAAGCCTGTCTTCTGGAGTATTGGCTATTCCTGCCAGCTTGGTGTCATCTGCAAATTTGATGAGTTCCCCATTTATTCCCTCATCCAAAACATTGATGAAGATGTTAAAGAGTACTGAGCCTAAAATACAGCCTTGGAGTACTCCACTACATACTTCCATGCAGATGCAGTTCCATTGAGGATTACACATTGAGTGCGGTTGGTCAGCCAGTTATGAATCCATCTGGTGGTGATGCTGTCCAATCCATATTCTTCTACTTTATCTAGTAGTAGGTTATGGTCTACCTTATCAAGTGCCTTACTGAAATCCAAGTAAACTATATCGACGGCATTCCTCTGATCCACTAATTTTGTCACTTTGTCAAAGAATGCAATAAGATAAGATAACAATTGAAACCTATTGTAATCCTAAATCATTTTGAGTTCTGTCATTTATATTAGGGTTGTTTTTGTTTTTGTTTTACATCAGATTTCCTGAAATGCAGTATTTCCAGGAAGAAAATGTGAGGAAAATTCTTACTGACATTCTCTTCTGTTACGCTCGGGAAAATGAGCAGTTACTTTATAAACAGGTAATGAAACATATACAAGTGGCATCCTCGATTCAACATTTTCCTATACTTCACACAATTAATTGAACTGCAAGACAGTTTTTATTATTCTAAAACTGGGCATAAAGATTTAGAAAATGAAAAATAAACCATTTTATTTGTTATGTTATAAAGAAAACAAGCCATTGATGCAAATATTGTCCCTATCATGGTAAAGTACTCCTTCAAATTGTTTTCAGTACTGCTGAAACTTATTTCCCCTTTTTTTTAAAGTCACAAATTCTTGTTAACTTCATTGCACTGCTTGCTAAAGCTTATTGAAAGAGATAAAAGGAAAAACCTTGATGTCAGTTCTCCTGCTAATAAAAATTAAAACATGTATAAGTTGGGTTGGGTTTTCCTGGAAATAATATGAGGCCTGAACTTGCAGTTTTAAAGAGTAAAGATTGTTTGATTCCAATAATTTTAAATGCTTTACATCCTAAAACAGGATTGAAATGGTTTAAGTAACTAAGGTCCTCATATCAATCAGGAAAAAATATAAACCATAAAATTCTATTCTATCCTTGTTTACTGTAAGAATCATTTCCATTTCCAAGTGAGGATGAGCTGAAGCTGCCAAACAATTATCTCTCCCTTTAATAATACAAATAGACTGAAATATGGTATTGAAATAAAATGACTGAAGGATAAGTCTCAGAAACAACCTAACATTTGCTAAAATGAACAACTCATCTTATCTTAATTGGATGTGCTTTATTACATGAAAGCTGCATGTGTAGTCAGACCATTTTTTTTAAAAAAAAAAATTCCATTTCCTCACATGCTGTTAAGTTGTACTACGTTACCTGCTAAAAATAGACCATATTGTTAATACCTATGAGATTTTATTGAATTAATCAATGATATTGTTATCATTTTCTGAAATATTTTGCTGAGTTAACTGAAGCTGGAGAGATTCTATAAGTGGTATTCATGAATTTTGACAGACTGGTCAAATGAAGCTCTTCTTTTATTTGTTCATGTTTGATTAATCTACTAAGCAGTTTTCATTAAAGAACAGGTTCAGTTTTGTGATCCTACTTGCTGTCAAGGAAGGAAATGTTTCTGCTTCTGTTTTTGTGTCATTCCCATGATTTACCTAGAGGTAAAAGTACTGTGGGAAGTAGTGGATATTTAAGTTGCTTAGCATTTGTGCACATTAATTGCCAATAATAAGAATTTACATGTATATTATTAAAACTCTACAACTTTTAACTTGACATTTTCAACTAGTGTACCTCAGATGAGTTAACTTACAATATGCAGAATCTGTTGTTGCCATGGAATTGAAATTTGGCAAATTTTATAAAACATTTTATGACAGAAAATTATCATAAGGCATTTTATGACAATACAAATCTTCTGAAATAGTTCAAGGATATAGCCCTGAATACCATTCTAAACTTTTAAAAACTTTTCCAATACATTCCAGTATAACTGACATTGTTAAAGGCATGGTAAGGTACCTGGTAAGAAAATATGGCTGAACTGATGATCTAACAAGTCGCAAGTTGTCTAGTATCTTATAATATTTCATGGATAATCATACTAAAATGTATTGATGTTATCCAAAATATTATTATATCATCTAATAATTTATCAAGATATTTAATTAATTCTACATTTTAAATATATTACATAAGTTGTAAAGTTTTAATTTTTCAGAATTTTTAATAATTCTAATTTCAATTGTTGCTTGAATTCTTGTCCAATATGATTCTTTAAATAAAGTTTAGGCACCTTCCCTTGTCAAAAAGTTTCTTAAAGTTGAAATTGCTAGCAAAAAATCAGCTTTATGATTTTAAAGTCTTTGTAATTATGAAGTATTTTCACCTGCACATATTGTATTTTTGGAGTCTAAAATGCAGCAAGGTTTTGAAGAGGAAATTTTTTTAAAAAAGTTTTTGCACTCTGCAAACCTCCCCAAAATGGCCCATTTTTTGCAAAAACAGGCCCATTGATTTTCAAAAGAGGCATGAATAAACTCTAGGAGGCTTATAGAGTACTCCTGGGGGTGAGAGCCCCAAAACGACCAAAATATGGCCCATTTTTTCTGTCAAAAAAAGGGCATGGATAGCCTTTAGGAAGCTTATAGAGTGCTGCTGGGAGCTGGGGGGCAAAAAAGGGCCGATTTTCATTCATTTCTGCCCTCCCCAGCTCCCAGGAGCTCTCTGAGTGCCTTCTAAATGCTATGCCATTTTGGTGAAGGGGGTGGAGTTTCAGGAGGCAAAAAATGCTGTATTCAGCAGTGACGTGCGGTGAGGTTCACAGCCGGTGAGGCAATCGGGCAAAAGCTGCCCTATGTTTGCCAGCGCCAGCCTTCCCCGAAGCCCTGAGGTGTCCCGCTCTATGGTGCGGCTTTCCGCCATAGAGCGGGATACGTCGGGGCTTCGAGGGCGGCTTCAGTGGAGGAGAGAAAGAAGGGGAAACCCGCGGCTAGGCAGTCCGCTCATACACCCGTGCCCCCGGCCACACACTTCCCCCTTTGCAAAAAGGCGAAGTTGAAGCAACAGCGGGAAAAGCAGAGCCAGACCCGAAGGCGGTTTGAGGGGATTAAAGAGAAAGCGAGGGGCCGGAGAGGAGCGAGACGCAGTGCTTCTTACTCGGCTTGGAGAGGCATGGACGGTGGGGTGGGGGACTCCTGGCTCAGTCCTTCTCCCTCAGCGGCCTCTGAGTCAGGGCGGAAGGACGGCCGGAGAGACTCGGGTTAGCAAGCTGCGCATAGTGCTGAGAAGCAGCAGCACAAGGGTCACTCCCACCACCTTCCAGCCTCCCTCCATCCGTCTCCTCCCAACTCTTTTCGCCATGCGAGTTGAGAGAAGATGGACGGAGGGAGGCTGGAAGGCAGCGGGGGCGCCCTTTGTGCCGCTGCTTCTCAAAGTGCTGTGCGCGGCTTGCTCACCCGAGTCTCTCCGGCCATCCTTCCGCCCTGACTCAGAAGCCGCTGAGGGAGGAGAGGACGGCCGGAGAGACTTGGGCAAGCAAGCCGCGCACAGCACTCCAAGAAGCAACGGCACAAGGGGCGCCCCGGCGCCTTCCAGCCTCCTTCTGTCCATCTCCTCCCAACTCGCGCAGCGAAAAGAGGGTTTAAAGGGACCGGCAAGCGGCAAAAGAGAAAGCCATCACGTGATGACGAGCCTGCTTGCCGCTCCAGCGTGCCTCCTTGGTTGCAAAAGCGGAGAGGTCCTCTGGGCATGTGCAGAGTGCCACCTTCATTAAACCCAAGTCGGGCTGAGTTTCCTTTTTTTTTAACCGTGAGGCGGTTTAGCGGGATGGAATGGCTGCACTGAATCGTGAGGGCGCACACACACCACTGTCTTTAAAACTATGCCGCCGTGCCGGCCATACAGCGGGACGGCGCGGCAGCATGGCTTTAAAAAATAAAAAATAAAGTGCCAGCCTGCGCGCCAGCAGAGGCAGGTAAAACAAACACACACACACACAAATTACTTATAATAATACAAATTACAATTACTTACAAATTACAATAATTTTGAATTCCTCCCCCCTCCCTCTGACCCACATACCTTTTCCAGCTGTGTCACAGAGGATTTCAACTCTTGTCTGCCATGATGAAAATGTAAAAAATGTAAAAAAAAAAAAAAGGCAAGAGCTGCTGCTGCCAGAGCTTCCAATGGATAACTCTGCTTAACTGTTTAAAAAAAGCCTCTAAAAAAGTGCCCTCTGCAGGAGGAGGCGAGAGAACCACGTGCCTCCTTTGCATAAGGAATTTTTTGCCTTTTAACCCTTGCTTAACTCTGATCAAGTGATCATAAATATAGACTAAAGAGGCACATGGTTCTCTTGCCTCCTCCTGCAGTTAAGCACTAAGCAGAGTCATCCACTATGACTCTGGCAGCAACTACCTTAGCCTTTTTCCTTTTAATTTTCTTTTCTTTTCATGATGACAGTGGTGAGGCCCTGCCTCCCCTGATTGCACGTCCCTGGTATTCAGTGTATAAGACGCACCCAGATTTTTAGCCTCTTTTTTGAGGGAAAAAGGTGCATCTTATACTCTGAAAAATACTGTACTCAGAGAGATGCTTAGAGGCCTCCTGGTTATTAAAATTAAACAAAACAACAGTTACAATCTGAATGGAAAGAAAGATCAGAATATTTGTTATCTGTGGAATTGTCTTTCCCTCACTAATTTTAGATCCTATACTAAAAAGTGATTGAGCCTAATTTAGCTCCATTATTAACATTATTAGCAACTTTATGGTGGAGAAAAGATCGAATCAGCTGGAAGTGTATCCAAACTTTTGTACCTGCCATATTTGCTGTTTTCTTATTTTGAATCTGTAAACAATGTTACATAAATAGCAAATTTGTATTCAAATTTGCAGGAAAATGACTTGTTTAATTTTCTGCTAAACTATTTTGGCATGCTATTATGTTTTCATTTTATTGGAAAAATACAATGAGTTTAAATTTGTTTTCTTAATTATATCTGAAGGATACGTGTAGGTATTAAAATTAAGTAGAATCAGTAGCTAATTTCTTGTATCAAATCTACAAGTAAAGGATGTCTCTGCCAAATTCTTTTGGGATATAATTCCCACACAGACACCCTTATTACAATAATGCAGGCAGTTGTTTAACCTTAAACAACATGTCTCTAAAGATAATTTAATTTACCTAAATGCCGTCTTGAATCAAATAAAATTAAAGCTCTGAATTTGAAGAATCATCTATATATGTTGAGAATATAGTTTATATTTTTAAATAACTTATTGCTTTTATCAGAATATTTGGCCTATTGAACCATTTGAAATTATTATCTGGTTGTACAAAGCAGGGTATTTCATTTCCAGCAAGTCTTTCTTCCCTAAATATCATAAAATATTTGAAAAGATTCTAAAATTAAGAAAGAAAGAATAGTACAATAATGTCATTTCATTCCAATACAAACTGTTGAAGTATAAGAAAGAAGCCCAATGGAACTATCATTAAAACTTTAAATTTACAACAGCTTTTTTTTTTAAAAAAAATCTAACATTATGTGCTGACTATTGTGTCAAGAATTTTAAATTGAAGAAACTGAAATTCTAACTTTACTTCCTTTTTTCAAATTTACACTTCTCTTTTAATTCATTTAATTCATTGATCAGAAGTACTACCAGTACTGAAAAAAAATCTCTCTTTTGAGTTTTGAAAGGAACTTTGGAACCAAGGGTGAATATGGGAAAAGATGTTTCTTCCATTTAAACAACCTACTACAGTGGTGTAAAACTCAAGGCCCATGGCCCACATCTGGTCCGCGGGGTGCTTAAATCTGGCACTGGAAATATCAAAGGACCGGCCCACAGTGCCTCTGTTTTTGGCCGGCAGAGTGCTCCTGGGGGCTGAAAGCAGGCTGCATGGGGCCCTCGTGGGGCCTCCGCACACCCCGTTTTGGCTTGCAGGATGCATCCATCCCATCTCCCTCCTGCTCCCCCCTGCCGACCTGCAATGGTTTTCCAGCCCTTAAAGAAATCCTGTTTGACACCCCTGACTTACTATATAGTAGGACTATGGGTTCCAAACTGTTTTCAATGGCAGTGCTGTGCATTGGCTATAAGGTCATACTTGAAATGCAAGATCACCTTCAAACTACAAACCTGATCCATCATCTTCATTCCTCACTTCCATAAAACATTTCCTAGTGCATTCACATAAATACTGAAAATCATGAGTAAGAACATAAGACATGGTCTACAATATCAGGTAAAATACTTATATAGGCCATTAGTCTGTGACATATAGTGGTCAAATAGGTGGATTCAGTTATCTCACAGCACAGATGTTGATTCTTCAGTTATCATTCTCTATAAGTGTTATTAAATGTATACTGCCTACCATTGAGGAGACACACTACTAACACTAGGACTATTAATCATTGATTGGTACTAGTCTTGATCTTCCATGAAAACCTCAGTGGCTGTAGTCTTTCTTCATAGTAGAGCTGTTATTATTCACAATAGTATTTTTTAAACCAAAAAGAGTTTTAAATAGAGCTAAATGTAAGTGCTCAGTGGCAAACTCATTGATATTCTGCTATTTTAAAATGTGATTTTTCCATTTGAGAATACTGTAAATACGGATTAAAATGTAATCTATATTAAAAGAGCTAGGTAATACAGAGTTGGTAAATGCTGATACACTAGAAAAAATCCAGAGTTTTCTTTTTAATTCTAGGGCATGCATGAACTTTTAGCACCTATTGTCTTTATTCTGCATTGTGACCACCAAGCTTTTCTACATGCAAGTGAAGCAGCACAACCAAGGTAGGCACCCTAGATTTTTTTTCATACAAAATACATTGCTACTAAAATAGAGTATGCATTTGGAACTCCAAAGGTAGTATCAATTGCACTTGTCAATTGCCAAAACTTATTATACTTGAAGAATGATGCAATCACAGAGGAACATATTTTAACATAGATGGAACTGTCCGAAATCTGAAACTATATAATTGTTGCGTTGCTTAGTTCTACTGTTGTAGTTAGATATGGTAGATAATAAATGCTGATGTATGTCATTTTTTAGTTTAAATCTTAAACATAACTGTCAGAACATATCCAAACTTAATATATTGCTGTTTGGATTTCATTTTAAATAAATGTAAGCATATGAATGCAAACATATTTAAAATATGTCACTTAATATTAAAATCTTATATGCATAAGAAAACCTACATTTCACAGATAAGCTAAATATATAAATTTCTGAACTACTTCATGTGCTTTTTTTCAATCCTCAGAAAGATTTTAGACCCAATCTGAAAAGATTTACCGGTTGAAACTACTTAACATAGGTAGTCCTCAAGTTACAAATGTAATGGAGCCTGCCCATTCCATTCGTAACCTGATGAGTCATGAGAATGAATCTCGTACCTTGAATGTGATTACTCCTGCCTTTCCCCCCTGCATTTGCTAATCAAAGATACGATTTGTTAGGTGCATGTGAAGTATTTCAGGGTGGGGAAGGCCTTGCGGGGTGGGGATGGGGGCTAGAGATGGAACAGGCCACCTGCTTAAGATCACCCAAGTCCTCTACAGTCCACTGAAATATCTCATGCTCACCACAATTGCTCCCCTCCCCCCGTCTGCTGCTCTGGGTTACTTGCTGTGCAAAGATCTAGCAAGCTGCCTCTTCTTCAGTTAAATATTGAAATAATATATTGTGGCATTCAGTAATTTGTTATTTCAAATAATTAGATAGTTCTTTCATTGTTTTGCAGGCAACATAACTAGAGTTTTTTCCCCTGATCTATAGAAAGACTAATCTATAGAGAGAGTAAAAGCTCCATTTGTCTTAGCTGGAATTATAATTTTAATGATAAAGGCTAGTTTTACTTAGCTTGCATTTCTGTTATAATTTATTTAAGGAAATTTCCAGAAATAAATGTTTAAATATGAATGTATTTTTTCCAGTGAGGAGATGAATGTTCTTTTGAATCCTGACTACCTGGAGCATGATGCCTAGTATGTTCAATCATTTTCATTCGTTCTTAAATTTATGATGCTGATTATTACAATTATTCTTATGTAATAATACAATCTCTTTCAGTGCAATGTTCACCCATCTAATGAAAACAGCGGAACATTGGTTTTCAACCTATGAGCATGATAGTCAAAAGGTACCTGTTGTAAAAATATTTGAATTAATTATGTCTAATATTGAATGAAGTAAATATGCCATTTAAAATATGTTGTAACAATGTATTTGAAGATTTAATCTTGGACAACTTAAAACGTTTATGGTAAACAAATTTTATAGTTTTTTATTACTGTGTACTATACCACATTAAAACAAAACTACATTAGTGTTTTTCAGACAGACATCACTTATCTGATCAAATCAGATAACTTTGCTGAAAATGTAATTTTCAATATAAACTGCTGTTGTTGTTTTTCCTTTATGCCCAACTTTTAGCAACTCTGTGGGGCTTACAATTAATTGAAAATGCAAAAAAAAAAGGAATCCAAATCAATATATAACCACCACCACCCAAAAAACCCACCCAAGGACCTCACTTCTCATTACTCCCCAAACACTAGGAAAATAATCAGGTTTTTAACAGCTTTCTGAACGTCATCAGATTTTAGCCAGAAAGAACTTTGTGATTTAATTTCAAAAGCAAGTTCTGTAGCAAAGAGGGCATTTTTTTCTGGATCTCAACCGAAAATATTGCCTAATTGATGGGACTTGGTGCATCCATTCTTCCTAATTGCATCAAATGGGCAGAAATAACTGGAAAAGAGCGATCCCTAATATATTTATGTGGTTGTCCCATCAGATGTATATCCTTAATAGATGGGACCCACAACATGCTATGCCTTCCTATTCTGGTGCACTGGGTAGATGTAACAAGGGAGTGATAGTCCTACAAAGGCCCCAAGTCATGTAGGATTTTAAAGGTGTTGACCAACTTCTTGAGTTGCACCCAAAAACAAATCAGGATCCAATAGATGTGACACACTGCAATTTAAATCAACTGAAACTTTAGGATACTCTTCAAGGGTGATTGCATTTAAATTACATTAAGTAGTCCAAATGAGTGGTAACTAGGTTGTAGGCAATTGTGAGAAGGGCTTTTTGGTCCAGGAATGGGCATAACCAGGCCTTATGCCACGAAGGGCTTTGAAGTGATAACTAAAACTTTAAATAGTATCTGAATCGCATAATACACACATATAACAAGAGCTTCCTGTGACTTGTTCTTCACTAGCAGGTGATGAGTTCCTTTAAACAGATCATTGCATGATTATCATTAGGAATAATTAGGACAGAGAAATAGCTGTCTTCAACTTCTTCCATCTGTTCTTCAGGCTACTCTTTTGGCATTACATCATCTTGAGCATTTTGGAAAGCCAAGGAACAGCCCAGATTGGCACACAGGAAAAGATTACATATGAGGAATCTGGTCCAGAGGCTAGCCTCTTCTCATTTTTTGGCTAAACTACAGCCTCTTCCAAACTGGGAAAACCCCAATCTCTTCTGGAAACCCACAAAGACTATCATTTACCTAGGACAGGCTAATCAAATATACCCTACCTCACAGAGGGGAGTCTAACCTATCTATTCATTTGAATTTTAAATTAGATATTATGGCATCTCCAAGCTGCATTTCTATGGTGGGATGGGGAGAATCTCCTCTTGATGCTGACTTATTATATTTGGATTGTAGTCTTTGTAGATTAATACAATTAACAATACTGCTTACAACTTTTAAATCTAGAATCATAAGTGGAAAGTTTTCTTTCCCTTTAGTACAGTGGTTCTCAACTTTCCCAATGCTGCGACCCTTTAATATAGTTCCTCATGTTGTGGTGACCCCAACCATAAAATTGGTGTAAAATATGTGTTTTCCGATGGTCTTAGGCGACCCCAAAGGGGTCCCGACCCACAGGTTGAGAACCACTACTTTAGTAGAATGTTCAGTGCAAGAGATATATATTTATGATTCCATAGTCATGATAATCTTTTGGTAAATTCTTTTGATCATCTCAGTTAATAATTGATTTAATTTTTTTCGTTTGTATCCATTTTAATAGGAAAAAGATGCTGTGATGACCCCTATTCCATTTGCAAGACCACAAGATTTAGGTCCATCAATAGCTATTGTTGCAAAAGTTAATCAGATCCAAGATCATTTGCTAAAGAAACATGACACTGAACTTTACATGCATCTGAATAGACTTGAGATTGCACCACAAATTTATGGGCTGTAAGTATTTGTTTTGATTAATTTTTAAATTTAGAAAATGTTAAAATGTTAAATTTAAAACACATCAAAAGCAACTTTCAGTGATTTCCATCCATCATATGTGTCCCCTCTACTCTCATATTTCTACATATATTCCAGAGTTCAGCACTTAAGAGTTTGCAAATATAATTTGTTGGGCTATGATAAAATCATAGAAAATAGAACCAGAAAAGCTTATTCTTTTACACCTTTTTTTTTTTTTGGGGGGGGGGGGAGAGCATGTTAACAACTCTCAGTTCCAAACTTAGACAGACATTAGATTATCAATTTAATAATGAACTAACAGGTTAACTAACTGTTAGTCACTTAAATGCTATGCTTGCAACAAATATTACAGCAAGAGTTACATTTCCTCAGGATAGCCTGCTGGAGTCGTGTACTTGGGATTTGCAGGTTCAATTTCATAAATAATGAAAGCTGACTCTTTTTTTCCTTCTTAATTTTTTCTTTTTCTTTCTGATATATCCTTAACTTTTCAACTTTTCTTCTCATTCTCAATTTCCAGTTGTCCATTTAGGCACCTCTTACCTATATGAAATTAAACACTAGAGGTTTAAAGTTTCCCACACTACCATGATTTCATTTAACATGTCATTAAAATATGGATTGAAGGGGAATGATGTATGATTGGCACCAGGAATTGATTTGTTATTCTTAAGTCCAGGAAACTATCTGGAAGGTCCTCTTTCTGTTGTTATTTTTTAGCAAGCAAGCAAGAAGCCTAGCATATAAGTTAGAAATTCTAGCATTAGCCAGCTGTGTTCTGTTGAAGCATACAGATTCACCTTGCTCATTCTATGTCCCCCCGGCAAATCAGTGCAGATGGCTTCCTTAACTATTAGTGTTCATAGCAAAATTTTTGCAAATAAAACACCATAAGAATGATAAATGAATACAGATTGCATCCTGTATACAGGGTAAATGGCTACTAATGTTTTTTTTTCCTCAGTATAAAATAATGTAATGTTTCAGACATATCAGCATTTTATAATGTTAATTAAAAGTAAGATATTGTATTAAAGATACTATAAATATTGTGCTCTAATTTCTCTATATAAAGATCATTTAAATAGAAATAAAATACAGAACAGAATTAAAGCAAAGTTACAGTTCTTAGTGAGCATATCCCTATCAATATTGAGTAAAATGTTTAATACATAGAGGCTTAGTCCCTGTATTATTTAATTTTTTCAGAAATTATATAAAATGAATATAATTTATTTTACATAATTCATTTTCAATAGGGTGGGTGGGTATGTATGTATGTATGTATGTATGTATGTATGTATGTATGTATGTATGTATGTATGTATATGCTTTCCATCAGCCTATATAAATTAATGTTTGTAAAGTTGGACTCAGACCAAAGAAGCACCTGGTTGAAAAATATATTCAGTTATGTAATTAATTGATTGTTGTTAGGCAGTTACAGTTTATCAACTTAATCTATTTCAAATAGTTATTTTTGTGATGATTAAATTAGAGGGGAGGGCATTATGCATACCATCTTGACTGCCCAAAGGGAAAATGGCACATTTATTTAACTCTAAGTAAATAAATGATACCATAGATTTTAAAAAGTTGTAGTTGAAATGCTACTACCAACAAATTAGAGAATAATAAATTGAGTCCACATTGTTCACACCTGATTTAGATATAATGGTTAGCTGCCATGATTTGCATTATAGCAATGAATCTGGAACAAGGGATGGATATTACTTTCTGCTAAATTTTCAGCAGAACTAATTTCTTCTAAGCCAGAGATAGCCAACTTGTAGACTCAAAATTTATCGTGCATAATAGTACTGAAGATAGATTACTTAAATATATGGTTTGAAATGGCCAAAATCTTGGAAGGTGCCATGTTACTAACCTCTTATCTATGTATTTTATCTATTAATTTGCTTATCAGATTGTAAAGTGCTGTATAACAGAGTTCTCCAACCTTTCTGGTTTTGCAGATCAGCTGGAGGGTGGGGATGGTTCTGTGCAAACAGGTGGCACACAATTCTATTTGTGTGCACACTGTGCACCTGTACCTCTTCATTCACACAAATTGAGTGTATATGCATGTGCTTGCCTGCTCCCTACACAAGTGGAGATGCACGAATGGACTTGCCCACCATTTCCGCAATCCGGTTCTGAACTGCTCAAGGCCCAGTAATGGGCTGCAGCCTGGGGATTATGGACTCATGCTGTATAACACATGTAATAACTTTGGGTGGCATACAAAATTCAGAAGCTTTCTGTGAAATACTCTGCAAAGAGAAAAACAGCATTTTTCTTAATGGATGTGCTTTTTCTTTTGGAACTGGTTATTGAAAATTGGCATTTAATGGCGTGACCCGTCAAAAGCACGGACGGCAAAAGCGCGATCGACAAAATCGCGCCTTTGACGTCATCACAGCGCGACGAAAAAGATCGAAAAATTCAAATAAAAATTAATAAAAATTAAATTAAAGCAAGCCGATTCACATAAAGGTAAGGGTTAGGGTTAGGGTTAGGTTAAGGGTTAGGGTTAGCTTTAGAGCGTTAGCGTTAGCGTTAGGGTTAGGATAAGGGTTAGCGTTAGGTTTTTCGTTACTTTAACGGTTAGGTTTTGGGTTAGGTTTAGGGTTAGGTTAAGAGTTAGGTTTAGGGTTAGGTTTAGGGTTAGGTTTGGGGGGCTTAGGGTAAGGTTTTCGCTTTATTTTTACAATTTTTCGATCTTTTTCGTCGCGCTGTGATGACGTCACAGCGCGCTTTTGTGGTGGAACCATTTAATGGCAGATTTATTTATTTGTTTATTTATTTATTTATATATTTATTTATTATTTATTTATTAGACTTATATACTGCTTCATAGGGGTTTCAGCCCTCTCTAAGCGGTTTACAGATTTTTAGCAAATTGAGTCAGCAAATTGCCCCCACAGTCTGGGTCCTCATTTCACCCACCTTGGAAGGATGGAAGGCTGAGTCAATCTTGAGCCGGTGAGATTTGAACCGCTGAACTGCAGATAACAGTCAGCTGAAGTGGCCTGCAGTACTGCACCCTAACTACTGTGCCACCTCGGCTCCTTAATACTCATCTTGATAATCTCATCACATTTTTACTATTCACTATTAACCAGAAAACATATACAAATGCTCACTTCTCTTCTGAATAAACTGACAGGTGAAATAGGTGTGAAGAAACTAGTAGTTATGCAGGCATTCAAGTAAGTAGAGAAAGGTGACATAAGGCAATGAGATGAGTGATGACCATCTGTTGCGTAGGATAATTAATTTTACAATTGGAACTTTATTTACAGATAAGTGCCTAGTGATTTGTAATCTGTCATTAAACGTACCATTGTAACAATTCACTTCAAACTTCAAATGGAATTATGTATTATTTTATTTCTAATAATACGTTAATGTATAGTAATTTTTATGTGTAATGTTGGATATTATATACTTTTTTTCCCTGTAATGACTGTTTCAATTATTTCCTAAATGTTAGTGGAGTATGAGTCTATTTCTGATTCAGAGTAGAGGCAATAATTTTGCTAAAAGTTTTTTAAAGATTAAAAAAACAAAGATATTCAAAAGGTTTTCATATTTCTCTATTCACTATATTCAATTACAGGTCAGCGTTAGAAGAAGCCTGTTAAAATGATCTTATTTAATCCAGTCTAAAAGAAAATATGCCATCTAAACCATTTATGTTTGATAGCTATCCACTTAAGACCCTTTTAATATCTTACTTCATGTAAAGCCGATGTTTCTTGAATATCAGAAAAAGAAAACAGATCATTTATACAACATCTCTCAATAAAATAGATGTCCATACAACTTTATAACAAAGTATCTGACCACTTAACGCAATATAGCCCAACCAAATAAGCTGTGACCAGGGTAATACTCAGTGGTAAGATTAATTTTTTTTTACTACCAGTTCTGTGGGCGTAGCTTGGTGTGCGTGACATGGCTTGGTGGGCATGGCTTAGTGGGCATGGCAGAGGAAGGATACTGTAAAATCTCCATTCCCTCCCCACTTCAGGGGAAAGTTACTGCAAAATCCCCATTTCCTCCCGATCAACTGGGACTCAGGAGGTAGAGAATAGATGAGGGGGGGGCAATCAGAAGTGGTATTTACCAGTTCTCAGAACTACTCAAAATTTCCACTACTGGTTCTCCAGAACTGGTCAGAACCTGCTGAATACGACCTCCCCTAATACTGCTATACATTAAAAATATCCCAGAAACTACCAACAGACTATTACAACCAGATGGTATCACCATAGCACACAAACCATATAAAGCCCTCCAAAACATCCTAAGTAAATCAAAAGAGCCAGCAGTTCAGCGGGGGGAACCCAGGAATCATCTACAATATACAGTGTAAGGATAGCTATTATGTGAGATAAATTAGCAGAGCACATATATGAAAACCAACTTGCAGTCAGAAGACATCATAAAAACTCCTTAGTTTCACAACATGAACAAACGTAATAATAGTTTCAGCTAGGAAACAACATCCTGGACCAAACAAAATCCAAAAATGCTACAGAATTCCTGGAAATCTAGCCATCAACTGTCACATAGAAACAACATATATACTATTCAGATAGTCAAAGATAATCAAAACCCTAAAAAGGAAACAAAAAGAAGAAAACACTTCCTCATCAACAAACAATGCCCAGATGAGAAGAGATTAACACCAATATTAACATTAGACCAACAATCAAAAGCCAACATTACCCTAATCAAGGAACTACAAAATAAGCTAAAAGTAAACAATAGCCCAATCAATGAACCACCAAGATCACTCTCATCAACATTGGATATGGACAGGTCAAGTCACTAATCTATAAAATGAGAGCAAACTCCACTCCTTACTAGCATTGATGATGCTGGTAGTTTGGTAATGAAACATCTGCAAGAAAACAACCAAACTCAGAGTCTACCAAGTCCCCCACAATGTTTAGTCCAAATATACATTATGTAAAGACAATGTTTTTTGAGTTACTGTGTTCATATCACAGAAACACAGTTAAGATTTAACTAGGCATATTGTGCTAGACCAGCGGTGTCAAACTCAATTTCATTGAGGGCCACATCAGCATTATAGTTGTCCTCAAAGGGCCAGTTGCATGTAAGACTATGATGATTCTCTGCAGCCAGGTGGACATCGCTGGGTCAGCATGGCAGGCTGGTCACTGCCAGGTTGTCGTGGCTGGGTTGGCATGGTTGGCTTGATACCACTCACTGGGTTTAGCTGACTTGGGACCGAACAAGTCACACTGGCTAAGTCAATATGGGGACAATTCAGTTCCCCACAAGCTTCTGGTCTCCCCAAACTGCTGGCAGCTAAGTGCATGCGCGCGCATGCGCACACACACCACATTCTAAGTTTAGGGAAGGAGAGGACCTTCTCCCCAAACCCAGACATGATTGACAATTTGCAAGTTCAGATGTGGATAAAAGACTCCAAGCTTCGAGTGGTTTGTGTGTGTGTGTGTGTGTGTGTGTGGGCGTGCGCGTGCACAGTATGCCAAAGGAGATTTTCCCCAATCCTAGATATCATTGGCATTTCCTTGCCCCTTACTCCCTCCCAGCACAGCAGGAGGTGGAGGATAACACTACTAGGTCTGGAAGCGCGAAGGAGAAAGTTTGCACAAAGTAGTATAAGAGGAGGAGGCAAGGGAGCAGTGTTCCCCGGTCCTGCATAAGGAAGGATGGTCCTTCTTGAAAAGGAATCCCCATTTGTAATCATGTGATAAGGATGCAGACTTGTTGGGTCAGCCTTCCCTGCCATCCCCCATTCTTTCCAGAGATCTATTGAGGCAGAAGATGGACTGTCGAAATTGCTTCATGCAAACTTTCTCCTCCACACTTCCACATGCAGCAACGTTGTCCTCCGCTTCCTATGGCAGGCCAAGCAAGGCTGAAACAGGGAATCTAGAGGTTTCCAGCGGAAGAAGGTGAAACCTGGGTGAGTCCCAAAGTCTTATCCACTAAAGGAGCCTCGCCGTCCTTCTCAGGCCATGCAGAGAACCCTTGCAAAATATTGCAGGCTGTTCAGAGTCCTGGGTAGTGGAGGGCAAGTGTCCAGCCTGGCTCTCAAGTTCCCAGGGCACCAAGACCCCACAGCCCAGACTCAATTTCCCAAGGAAGTGTCTAGCCAGGCTTACATCCTCCTCAAGGCTGTTGCTATGGTGCTCACTTTCCTTGGCCAGGTTGATAATGCTGGATGCGCAGGGCAAAATTTGTGGTTCAGAGGGAGGCTCAGTACCTCTCCATGTTAGGAGACATGGCTTTGTAAGCAAAACATCCTCAGTGATATGATGGGAGAGCATCAGGAGAGGCCAGGAGGAGGGAACAAGGGAATGACAAGAGAGCAGCAGAGTGGCCGTGCTAAGGCAGGACTTCCCTCAGACCCTCCCTGTCATTCCAATCTTTCTCCCTCACTTCTTCCTTTTTTCCTCCCTCCTTCCCTGCCTTCCTTCTCATTCCCATTTCCTTCCTCCCTCTCTTCTTTTCTTTCCCATCCACTGCCTCCCCCTTCCTTCTCTGCTTCTCTTCTTCCCTCCACATCCCGGAAGGGGGGAGGGGGGGAAGCACTGTTGATGGCTGTGGCTTACCCATGTGGGGACAGGAGACAGGGTGGGGCCACCCAATGAAAGGGAAGTGCTTATGGGCTGCGGAGCCATGGAGGAGGAAAAGGTGCTGGTGACGGACATGCTACTTCTGCTGGGCTTCCAGATGCTTTGTAGTGACCACCCAGCCAGAACTCAATCAGCAAGCGCTTCCCTTTCACCTAGACGCCAGCGCCCAGGTGCTCACCAGCTCCTGTGTATGCACCCAGGGGAGCATCTGGCCAGGATGGGATGGGATGGGATGGGATGGGGCCAAAGCAGTAGGGGGTTGGCCCTTTGCTGTCTCCATGCTGGCCCCATGGGCCAGATCTAACCATATTGAGGCTGGATCTGGCCCAAGGGCCCTGAATTTGACATGTCTGTGCTAGAGTAAGTGAAGTTCATTCAATAATTTGCTCCTGTAAAAAAATGCTGACCTTTGTTTTTGTTTGAACAACACTCAAAATGGCTACAAAATATAAATACCAAGTATTTACCTATTACAACAGAAATCACAGCCAGGATTCATGTATTAATATAAATTGTCATAGGAAAAGCAAGATTATCATATGGCAAAATATATATTAAATTCTTCTAATCTTTTGCTTTCTAAACATTCTTTCTCCCTATCTCTTTCTCCCCCTCTCCCCCCCCCACACAAACCTATATTCCAGAATTTTAAAAAACCACTAAAATATCAAATCACAACAGATTTAATATCAAGTGTTAACTGTCAAAATTATACATAGTAAGAATGATTAATGTCTTAGATTAAATGGTTTTTAAATATTAATTTTTCTGATCCTTAACCCTAATGAGTTATAGTATTGTATTGTAATTCACTTCACTTTTTGGATTATAGCTAACATTTGTTGAAACAGAAGTTAACTTAGGTTTACTTTTACTTACGTTCTCTTTAAATATTCCTTTACTATATAATAAAAAACACCTATTTTGAAAGGTTAGTAAGTTAAAATAATGGTAAAAATACTACCTTTCATTAACATGTACATTTCTGTACTGACACTCCAAGGGTTGTATTTTTTGTTACATTTATTTACCATTTATCTCACTATGGGACTACTCTAAACAGCTTACAAGAATAAAGAGGAGGAAATGTAAACAGAAATAAAATAATAGAACAATAAACTAAATGATGACAAAGGAACAGAATGAGAAGAAATATATCAATATGACTGCTAAAGAGTTGGATAAGTGGATTGCAGAGAGCAAGGAAAGGGGAGGTAGAGTGAAGAAAGAGGACCACCTACCATGTTTTCCTGAAAATACAATCTATCCCAAAAATAAACCTAGTATGATTTTTAAAGCCCTATGCCCAAAATAAGCCCTAGTTCAATGCGTAATCTGCGGGGATAGGGCGGTGGGCATGACCAGCATTGGAGATGGAGAGTCCACAGGGCCAGATGGTGTCTGGAAGCAGCTGCAGCCTGCACAGGGTGGGGGGAGGTACATGATCCGTACCACTATCTGTCTTTGTGGACCGTGCGACAGAGCTGGAGGACCAGGTTGGACAGCAGGGGCCTAGAATGCAGAAGCTGTGTTATGGCGCCACCCTGCCCCGCCACACCTCACTTCATAACAGCACTGGCAGAGGTAGGATGGGGTGGGAGAGGACAGCAATCTGGTCTACCGGATGCACCATGTGGCTTGCCTGCAGCTGCGATGAAACAGGCAGCCATCTGGCAGGCTGGATCGCTTGCCTCCCACACCCACCTCTGCCTCTGCTTATTGCTGGTGCTACTGCCGCGAGGCAAGGGAAGCAGATGGCAGGGCAGGAGTGGCACCATGCAGTGGCCACTATATGCTTGGCCTTGCCATCCAACCTGGTCCTCCAGCTCTGCCACACACTCTGCAAGCAAAGATAGGCAGTGGGACAGCAGCTAGAAATGATGATGCTTTTCATCCCTCACCTCAGAAGGAAGGAGAAGGAGGAAAAGGGACAGTGGTCACTCAAGGCCTGAATCTTTGCTGGCTGCTCCCTGGGCTGGCTTGTGATTATCCGGCACAGAAGGAAGGGTCTGTTTCTTCCAGATTTGTTCCAGATCTCCCATTCCCATTAACCTGACCTTCCTCCTTGGAGGGTAATGGAGGTCCAGGGTGTACTAAAGCAGAAGAGAAATTGGGGAGGGGGGAGAAGCCATGCAGCTAAGGACAAGGGGCTCGCCCGCCTCTCCATGAGACCTCTCCAAAGATATGGCATGCAAATGTAAAATCCATTCCGTCCAAGTCAGCAGCAGCACTTGAATCAAAAAGAGGAACACTATTGAATTGAATTGAATTTTATTATTTGTATGCCGCCCTTCTCCGGGAAGGACTCAGGGCGGCGAACAATTCAAAAAGGAAAAAGGGGGAACATAAAACAGAATACAGATAATTAAAATAAGCAAGAATCACGCAACCATACAAGTCGAGAGGGGAGGGAACTCATCAACCCCAGGCCTGCCGGCAAAGCCAAATTTTGACGGCTTTTCGGAAGGCCTGGAGAGAGGTGAGGGTCCGAATCCTTGCGGGGAGTTCGTTCCAGAGGGCCGGAGCTGCCACAGAGAAGGCCCTCCCCCGGGTAGTAGCCAGGTGGCATTGGCTAGTAGACGGAACCCGGAGGAGGCCAACCCTGTGTGATCTAATGGGTCTTTGGGAGGTAATTGGCAGCAGGCGGTCTCTCAAGTACCCAGATCCAATACCATGAAGGGCTTTATAAGTTATGACTAGCACTTTGAAGCGTATCTGGAGACTGATCGATAGCCAGTGCAGCTCGCGGAGGATAGGTGTAACGTGGGTGTACCGAGGTGCACCCACAATCGCTCGCGCGGCTGCATTCTGGACGAGTTGAAGTCTCCGAATACTCTTCAAGGGCTGCCCCATGTAGAGCGCATTGCAGTAGTCCAGTCTTGAGGTCACGAGGGCGTGAGTGACTGTTGCGAGCGCCTCCCGGTCCAGGTAGGGACGCAACTGGTGCACCAGGCGAACCTGGGAAAATGCCCCCTGGTCACAGCCGACAAATGGTGTTCTAAGGTCAGCTGTGGGTCCAGGAGGACCCCCAAGTTGCGAGCCCTATCTGAGGGGCGTAAATTTTCATCCCCCAGCCTGAGTGATGGAATATTGACCAAATTCTTGGGACGGAAACACAACAGCCACTCAGTCTTGTCTGGATTGAGTACAAGCTTGTTAACCCCCATCCAGACCCTAACAGCCTCCAGGCACTGGCACATCATGTCAACCGCTTCACTGAGTTGGCACGGGGCGGACAGATACAGCTGTGTATCGTCCGCATATTGATGGTACTTTATCCCGTGCCGTCGAATGATCTCACCCAGTGGCTTCATGTAGATATTAAACAGAAGGGGGGACAGGACCGAACCCTGAGGAACCCCATATTTCAGGGGCCTAGGGGTCGACCTCTTCCCCCCCAACTAACACCGACTGCGACTGTCCGAGAGGTAGGAGGAGAACCACCGAAAAACGGTGCCTCCCACCCCCACCTCTCGCAACCGTCGCAGAAGGATACCATGGTCAATGGTATTGAAGGCCGCTGAGAGGTCAAGAAGCACTAGGATGGAGGAATGACTTCCATCCCTGGCTCTCCAGAGATCATCGGTCAGTGCGACCAAAGCGGTTTCCGTGCTGTAGCCAGGCCTGAATCCAGACTGAAAGGAGTCTAGATAATCGGCTTCAGTTCATATTACAACTCTGGGCTTTGCTTAGAGCTTTGCCTGTGCAAATTTATGATGGGTTTGTCAGGCAAATTACACAGAGATTTGAGATGACGCTTCTGCTTTATTTTCACTACTTTTATTAGCCTCATAACCATTTTTAATCACCAAAAATTTGTGGTCCCAGAGAAGTTATGAGAATCCTTAGTTCAATATGTCTATCAGCTTTTTTTACTTTTGTATATCTGATGAAAAGTGTAATGCAATTAATATTCTTTATCTATTTTAAACTAACTGGATTTAGACCTTGTTTAGTAATTTGTTCTCGTTTGTTGAAAGTAAATGGTATATAAGTTGGTTGAAAAATGTATAGTGATATTTCTTTACTCATGCAACTTAATTATACTGTATGCTGAGGTTAACAACATAACTGTGAGAATGGAATACAGATTTCTTATAGTATTTCTTGATGCAAGTTCTGCACTTTTGATCACTGTCCCTTAAAATACGTTACAGCAAGAAATAAAGATATAGATGCATGGCAAGCACAAGCATATCTTGATAAATGTCTGGAAGAAAAGTAAGATAGGATAGAAAGTTACAATACAGTGCACTGGATTGCATATGTCAGTTAGATAAAGGACTTTGGCCATACATATGATTCAAATATAGGAAAATGTACTTAAAGGCTATTTTTGCTGAATTTGGACAGTTGTTATAGAGAAAAATTGCAAAAGATTCCACAATGATCTGAGAACAGTTATTAACATAAAATTGATCTTTCCTAAACTACCCAGGAAAAATGTCACAATTTCTAGTATGAAAAGAAATGACAAACAGATGTACATAAAAAGAGATACATGATATTTGTGGCAATAATGCACAAAAGGCAAATAAGCCAATATGTTCCATGAAACAAGTAACTTAAATTCAGTTTATATAGTTTGCATGGAACTGCAGCTGAATATATATATTTTAATACTTGTTCAATTTATATGAGATGCTTGCTATCGGCATATAAACTATTGCTTTTAGAAGCAATAGCTTCTAGTTATTGCTAGGAATTTTGGAATAACAATCCCAAAGTTATCTAGAGATCTCAAGATTGAGGAATGCTAGTGTATAAACTGGATGTGGGTCATTAATTTTTTTGTGTTTCTCATTATTATTTGTAAAAGAACAACTTTTTCAATCCATAATAATTAAGGGTGTTTGATTATGTACTGTCATGATGGTGTCAACTCTTAAAGAAAAGACCACATGGAGATTTTGTCAATGATCTGAACCTAATCTGATCCTTCAGATCTTCAATTGGTGCACCCATCACTACTATAACCAGGTCTGTGCTCCTGATCTCTCTTTTTTCATCTTTCCCAGCATTGGAGCCTTTTGCAGTCTTCACATAATATATCTGAATTAGGATAATTTGAGTGTGGTCATTTGGACCTCAAGTAAGAACTCTGGGTTGAAATGTTTGATGATCCATTTGTTTTTGGTTGTCCACAGTATTCTCAGATGTCTTCTCCAACATCAAATTTCAAAAGGACCAATACTGTTTCTATTTTGGCTTTTCAAAGTTCAGCTTTTGCTTCCATATAATCACAGGTAATACCATTGCCTGCATTATTTCTTGTCTTGTAGGAATAGGAATATCATGGTATTGAAATATCTTTTCCAAACCTTTCATAGTTATTCTGCCAAGATCTGATCTGTGGCATATTTCATGACTACATATTCCTTTATTGTTAATAGTTGATCGGAAAAGCACATACTAAGTACCCCTTCAATATTTTTTTTCCTTCTAAGGCTGTTTTTACTTGTTATTAGTTTGTTCTTTATATTTAAATTTAGTTACATTTTTATCACTTTGTTTCTTGATTTTTATTACCAGAGCTTGCAGATTATTTGCATTTCTGGCGATCAGGGTAGCATCATCAAGTGCAGCTTATTGATATTTCTTCCTCCAGTTTTAAAATCATGTTCATCATCTTGCAATCTGTTTTCCCATAATATATATTCAGCTTGTAAAGGAGAAAGTAAAACATTCCTTTGCCAATTTGGAGTCAGTCTGTTTTGACATTTTCTGTCCAAAATGTGGCTTCCTGGCTTATATATGGATTTCACATGAACAGTGAGGTGTTTTTCTTAACATGTTCCACAGATTAACATGATTGGCACAATAAAAAAAACTCGGTAATCATATCATCTGAACCACATGGTAACTTCTGTTTGGTATTCTCAGTTATCAGAAGGTATCAGCCATAATTTCTAATATTCCCATGCCTTTTCTAAAGTATGCTTGAACAGCTGACATATCTTTTTCCATGTAGGGCTTTAATCTACATTAGTTGATTATTTTGCTAGTATGTGAAATTAAGGATCTCCTACAATAATTGGCTCACTCTGTTAAGTCTTCTTTTTTGGTATTGGAATGTAGATTGACTTCTTCTAAACTGTTGACCACAGGGACATTCTCTAACATTGTTTATTAGTTAGAAGTTTTACTAGTGTTTGCCATATTTTTTTAGCTCTCTGATTTAGTAAAGATCAGAATGCTGATCTAGCTTCATCTTTAGAACTAGAGGTTCCTGTAAGTAGGAAACACATTTTAAGATATCTTGGATGTTGACATTTCTACTGTACAATATTCAGTATACTTTTTTCATCTTTGATCTAGTTTGAATCAATTACTTTCCATTGACTCTGTCCACTGCCGTTCTCTATTGTACCAATTTTACAACCCCCTTCTGAGTTCAGAGGTCTTTTGAAAAACTCTCCTTGTTTTTTCTATATCTGTTTCCATCTTCAATGTCTGTAAAGCAGTAGTGGGTTTCCATTATTTTTACTACTGGTTTGCTTGTGTGTATGTGCACACTCAACACTTCTGCGCATGTGCAGAAGCGAGTAGGCAGAGCCTCCTGCTGCCGCTACTACTGATTCCCCTGATCCAGGCCGAACTGGGAGCAAACCACCTCTGCTGTAAAGTTCCTCTCTGATTTTTTTTTCTCTTCCTTTTTTAGCTTTGCTTCTTTTATTGGCCATTACCAGTTTGCGCTATCATCCAGTTTGCTTTCTTCTCTTTCTATATTTTTGGCAGTCTCTTTTCACATTCATTCTTAACAGTTTCTTTAAGGTAATTATATAGTTCCTTTGATTGTCTATCAATAAGGTGCAGAACTTCAGAGCAATTCCAGATATTCTTGAAAATGGTAGTATACTGAATGTTCAAAATCATATCATAAAACTAGATGACTTTCTTTTCCTTTATGTTTGAATTTCCATATGAGGAGTTTGTGATCTGTTACACAAACAGCACCTGATCATGTCCTTGATGCTACTATTAAGCTCTTCCTCTCTTTTTAGCATAACATTGTCGATTTGATTTCTATAAACTCCCATCTGGTGATGTTTATGCATATGGGCCTCATTTTGATTGTTTGAAGACAGAGTTAGCTATGAAAAAATAATTGGAGTGACATTGATAAGTTGGTTTTCTGCTTCATTTTGGATTCCTAAACCATATAATCCAACTAAATTTATTTCTTTAATATTTCCAACTTTGGAATTCAGTCTCCAATCAGAAGCAGCACATTGTACTTGCATGCTTTGTCGATTTCAATTTAAACTTGATCATAAAACTTATCAACCTTCTCTTCTGAATCAATGTTGGAGCATAAACCTGAATGGTCATCACATAAAGGGTTATCCATGAAGTCTAATTGATATTATTTAGTCATAATAGCTTTGTTGCCAAGTACTGTTCTTGATATAACCTTCCTTACCCTGAAAGCTACAGAAATCCTTTTTTGTTTTTCACTTCTAATAAGCAATGTGATCTTGCTAAAAGTGTCCAATACCAATCATTTCACTGTATCTAAACTGTCACTTTGTAGCCATTAATTTATTTCATTTCTCACTGTGTTGAACTTTCCCATGTTCATTCTACTTTTGTTCTGTTTTCCCACAATGAGCCTAACCATACAGTTACAGGTCTTTCTGTATAGCAAAATCATGTCCCAAGGCTTTTAATTTATCCATATCATAAATACTATTAATGCTTCAAAAGATCCTCACTTCTTTTTCAATAGTAAGTTGATGCCATCCAACTTGAGGTGCCCATCATCTGGTACTGTATCATCAATCATTTTGTATTTTCTATCCAAGTAATTTTCTTGAATAAAAATGCAGGGTGACTTACTATTGCTTTCTCGTGCATATTATACATTTTTCCTTGTAATCTTCACTATAGTGATCACCTACTTCCAACATCTTCCTATTTTGTTGTGCCCAATATAGGTGCCTGCTTCCTGTGGCTAGGCAACTAGACTTATCTTAGGTGATCCTGTTAGAAAGATATATTCTTGACATAAGTTCTCAGCATTTTTCTCATCCCTTTGAGGAACAAACACAAGCACACATATCCACTATAGTGAGACAGTATGACTTAGGGTGAGAGAGGTTCAGGGATCTAGTCTTTTAATAACTAACTTCTGAAAGTTGTTAATTGTATATTTTTCTTATTCTTTATTTCATCTTTTACTACTTTGGGTGTCGAGGGAGATACAAGTTCTAGTTCTTGCTCTTCTGGCAATCTCAATTATTGTTAATTGAGGTTATGATGTTGTGTCTTTGATGGTGTCTCTCCATCTTCTGGGTCTTTCTCATGTTCTTTGATCTTCTCTTCTTTTTGTATATGTCTTATACAGTAAGGAAATCCATGATATTTATTGTTGTTAATACAAGGTGGTTAATACATTAATAGCAACATTATAATTTTAACATAAATTATCTCTCAAAATCAAATTGTGATGACTAGATAAACAAATTTATGTAATCTTTGCAACAGATTGAATGAATGAATAAATAAATAAATAAATTTGCTTTTTATAATCTGGGGGTTATATTTAAGGCCAGGAAATAAAGAATTATACAATGTCAGTTTGTTCTAGGATGTATTATTATTTATTTATTTAATTAATTTGTATGCCGCTCATTCTCGGAGGACTCAGGGCGGCTTACAAATAGAAAGGGAAGGGGGAATATAAAAAATAAAAAACAGCAATTTAAAAATTAAACAACATTCATGACTTAGGATGGGGCTGGATAGATCAACAGCCCCAGGCCTGCCGGAACAGCCAGGTCTTGGTCGCTTTGCAGAAGGCCGGAAGGGTAGTAAGGGTCCAGATCTCAACGGGAAGATCGTTCCATAGAGCCGGAGCCCAGAGAAGGCCCTCCCCCAGGGGGTCGCCAGCCAACATTGACCAGCAGATGGAATCCGGAGGAGGCCTAGTCTGTGCGATCTAATAGGTCTCTGGGAGGTAATTGGCAGGAGGCGGTCTCTCAGATAGCCAGGTCCGATACCATGTAGGGCTTTAAAAGTAACGACTAGCACCTTGAAGCGGGTCCGGAGACCAATGGGAAGCCAGTGCAGTTCGCGGAGAATAGGTGTAACGTGGGTGTACCTAGGTGCACCCACAATCGCTCGCGCTGCTGCATTCTGGACTAGCTGAAGTCTTCGAACAATCTTCAAGGGCAGCCCCATGTAGAGCGCATTGCAGTAATCCAGTCTTGAGGTGACGAGGGCGTGAGTGACTATCCGAAGGGCCTCCCAGTCCAGATAGGGTCGCAATTGGTGCACCAGGCGAACCTGTGCAAAGGCCCCCCTGGTCACAGCCGACAGGTGATGTTCTAGTGTCAGCTGCGGATCCAGGAGGACTCCCAAATTGCAAACCCTCTCTGAGGGGCGCATAATTTCATCCCCCAGGCTAAGAGATGGAATAGCTGGACCATCCTTGGGAGGGAGCATCAATAGCCACTCAGTCTTGTCGAGATTGAGTGCAAGCTTGTTCGTTCCCATCCAGACCCTGACAGCCTCCAGGCACTGGGACATCATTTCTACCGCTTCACTGAGTTGGCACGGGGCGGACAGATACAATTGTGTATCGTCTGCATATTGATGATATTTAATGCCGTGCCGGCATATGATCTCACCCAGTGGCTTCATGTAGATGTTAAATAGGAGGGGGGACAGGACCGAACCCTGCGGGACCCCATAATTGAGGGTCCTAGGGGTCGATCTCTGCCCTCTGACCAACACCGACTGCAACCTGTCCGAGAGGTAGGAGGAGAACCACCGAAAAACGGTGCCTCCCACTCCCACCTCCCACAACCGTCGCAGAAGGATACCATGGTCAATGGTATCAAAGGCCACTGAGAGGTCAAGAAGCACTAGGATAGAGGAGTGACCCCTATCCCTGGCTCGCCAGAGATCATCGATCAGCGCGACCAAAGCAGTTTCTGTGCTGTAACCAGGCCTGAAACCAGACTGAAAGGAGTCCAGATAATCAGTTTCATCCAAGGACGGAGTTGAGAGACCAAACAATTAAGAATGGCTTTTTCAGTGATGGGAAGGGATTTTGCATGACATTATGAATCATCTGTAAACAAATCAAACTTATTTTTTTTAATTGAGTCACAAAAACTCAATTGAAAGTGGAACACTTACGTTAGTCAAAAACCCAAAGTGGACCTCAATTGGGAAAGAGTCATACATCAACAAGATATGTGAAACAAAATGGAAATTTCTTATACAGCTTGGTGTTCTCCAAATGTTAACTAGAATAAGGACATCTACAAGGATAGCCAAGTAGTTATCAGCATATTAGTATTAATCTGTTTAGAGTAATTCAGGATATTTCCAACCTGTCAGACAGCCAGTACTTACTAATAATATTTAGTTGTGCTTACATATAATTCATATTAGCTGTGTATGTTTATGGGCATCAGCAAAATGTTTACAAAATTTTTATCAGTTACATGAATGAAGTGAAATAATAAAAGGGAAAAATCATTGTCTTCTGCTCCCTCTTCCTTAATAATTGTATAATAATAGGCCAATTCAGTGTAGCGTGGTAGAGCTGTAGCTCATAAGTTAAGGAATTATGTTACAGATATTGAATGATACCTATGATAATCGGTAGGATCACTCAAGAAAAAGAGACATAGTTTTGGACCTATATATCATCCCTTGTTCAATCAGTGTTTGATCTTTTGTAGCAAATAAAAATTCTTTGATAATGTAATGATTAGATATATTAATTGCATGATTTTTCATGATTTTTTTTAAAAAGTCTTCACCAGTATGTCCATCCACTGGAAATTATATCAGTTTAATTCAAATACAGCTAGTCTGTAGTATGTAGATGAAAGATAATAGTTTATAATGCATGAGAATTCCAATACTTAGAAATGGTATAAATTGAGCTAAACTGTTTTGAGATCTTGTGGTTTTCCTAAAATATTTACTAGCAGATTTTCATAGCTTTTACATTTGTTAAAATTGATACATTCAAATAATACATGATCTGGCCTGGATATCCAAAGGAATGCTGCTTATTTTCTTTTTTGCATGATGATGTCCATAGAGCTAATTTGCAAGGTCATATGAAACAAATTGTGCGGAGAGTTCTGTCAGGCATGCTGCAATATTGTGCAATGTTTCTTCACATATGCAAGAAAACATGCATCATGTATTGCTAAACATTTGGGGCATATGTTTATATAGCCTTTGTATCAGTGGTGAGCCTCTGAACGGGGCCTCCAAATTGGGCTATTCAAACTTGCCAGTGACATCACCAAACAGCTGTGTTACACTCTTCTTAAAATAGCATTAAACCTTTACATTTTAAATGATTTTTTTTCTTTGCAGGGAACTAGAATACATAATAAGCATCTGCTGGCTATGCAATTAATGTCATTTGTAAGGAAGGACCTTCATGATGCACTAGGGCTTCAGTATTCTTAAATTATGATTCCTTTATTGCACTCAAGGGATAAATTCTATATCCCCCAGATGCTTATTATGTATCTTCTATGTCCCTTAATTCCTATTAGCTGGATTAGCAGTTGTTGTGGATGTGAAGGTTTATGGTAATTTAACTGGGACTGTTCTTGCAGATCAATAAATAAACTTTGGAAAACTTAACCATCTGTATTATCTTTCAATTTTGATGCATTCAGTGTGCCCATAATTTAACAATATGCAAAAATGTGTACTTATAGATGTTTGGGATACACATATTAATATCATTGATTTCAAATAAATAGCAAAAATTACTTAATGCTAATGGTTAGACTACTACTATGCAATGGAAATGAATAATACATCATTTTTAACAATTACTGTTATTGTTTCCAGTAGTTAGCATCTATACTCTATTACAGGGCAATCCTAAGCATTAAAAGCAAAAGACATTGGTTCTTTAAATTTCTCATTCCTATTTAAAATGTATGAATTGAAATGTATATCTATGTTTTAATGTACAGAATGCCTAAACTTACAAATGGGTTTTGAGTTTTTACATAGTGTTACTAAAATATGCAACATACATTTATAAAGCATTTTATAACATTTTTTCTTAGATTATAGTTTGGTGTATTTTTTGATAATTCTTTCCATAGGTTTCTCTCAAATTTTTGTATCTGTTTTATCAGACAGTTCTTAATTTGTTCCATCTCTGTGTTCATATTTTAGCACAATCTACAAATATGTCGTTAGATTATCTTAGTTTTGTATAAGCATTTCAAATACTGTCATATTTCTCAAAGCCCTTTGATCTCTTTTAAGATCACTTTAAAAAAACAAGTTATTTTCATATACATATAGCAATGGTAAATTAATTACAACAAATTATACAACAAATAAATACAACAAATTATAGGAAAGAAAGATCTTGAAAGTTAAAGAAGTCTGAAACTCTCTTGGCTAAAATTTATTGTGATAATTAATAGCAGTAGACTTATATACCGCTTCATAGGGCTTTCAGCCCTCTCTAAGCGGTTTACAGAGAGTCAGCATATTGCCCCCAACAATCTGGGTCCTCATTTTACCCACCTCGGAAGGATGGAAGGCTGAGTCAACCCTAAGCCGGTGAGATTTGAACCGCTGAACTGCTGATCTAGCAGTAGCCTGCAGTGCTGCATTTAACCACTGCGCCACCTCGGCTCTTCAAAGAGGGGAAAGAGGAAAGAGACAGTTTAGCAAACCCCATTGTACTATAGAGAAATTTGCTTTTCGTGGATAACAAAATGGATAAAACTTCCAAATATTACAATGTCAATAATAGAAAGAGCATTTCTAGCTATTAAACTTCATAGTCTCTATGATATACAGAAACAAAAGAATTTTCTCAAAATAACGTATAATATGACAAAACTTGCTAAAAACATCTGAAATATTTTAAAAGAAATAATAAGTTCACCATCAAATGCTTTTTACTCTAAGGACAGTTATAAGTATAATTTAATTATCTATGCCAAAATGATACATCTAGATTCAGAAAATAAATTAAAGTCAGGAAAAAAAGTATACAATGAATGAAAGAATTCATGAAAAAGAAAATAAGTTGACCGTTTTCTTATAGAATTCAGAGGCAGCCTCAGAACCATTCAATATAAATTTCTTGGGACCCTATTCAGAATGCTCTGATTCCAGTTAGTTAAGATTGAGAACTAGTGTGATCTCCAAAGGCACATATCTCCAGAGAGATACTTAAATTACTGGCCTCAAAATTACTAGCTTCAATTCTGAACAAGCTTTACTTTCCTGACCATTTGAGATATCTCTGTATCTACATGATATACAAGAAAATTGCAGGCTTATCTTACCATAGCTTAGAATCTTGGGGTTTCATTAAAGTTCAATCAGAGGTGAAACAAAAAATCCTTGACATAGTTTTTTTTTAAAAAAAAAACAACTTTGTGTTCAATGAGCAGTATCATTATTATCGTTATGCTGCATGAGGAACAGTACAACTCAAGAAAGATAACCAGTTGAAGTCAGTTAAAGAATTCCTACAGGCAAGGGTTGAAAGAGAATCTTCTCTGTTTTTGCCCCGCCTTGTAAAAAAAAAAATCCTCTCCTCAGAGGTAAGGTAGCTCTCACTCTCCTGGCCTTCCAGAAAGAAATTAATATATGGCTCTGCTGCCTCTCAGGGGGAGCTTGGAGGTACATGAAGCCATGGAGCTTGTAGTTGTTCTAAGAGCCTTCCCTTGCCTTTTAATTTCTAACAGCAATTATAATTTTTTCATTTCCCATCTTTAACAACATTCTACCAAGGTAAGAAATTCACTCTATTTTGCCTGCCAAAGAGAAGTAAGTACTTTGGTCTTCGAAACATTAATCGTCAGATCCATATTTCCTATCTCATATTAGCTGCAAATCATTTGGGTTCTCAAAAACATTTGCATACAAAATTACACATATCAAACCAACTTATCTCTAATATTACCACAAGAATGTCTTATACATTTATTCAGAATACATTAAATAAAAAAGGGGCATGACATCTATTTCTTTCACTTGCTGCTAATACTTCATCATAACAGGCATTTATCAGTCAATATTGTGTGATCTTGTTAAGTTTTATTGGGTTTTTTAACTTTCAAATTAAAAAAAAGAATCATAGAAAACCTATTATCTACAATATAATTATATTAAGGTGCTAGATAGTTGCAAAAAAAGTCCACCCCTGATACTGAGTATAAAAGTTTGTGAAGGGCCATGTTTGGCCTCTGAATAGCATGCTGGAAGAAATACTCCAAAAGGAGGACAGTCTCAGTAAAAAATAAGTAGTTGAACCCTTGATAAAAAAAAATCATTTGATTACATTTAAATTAATGCTACATATTAAAAGAAAATAATATGATTATACCTTGTATATTTACCGTGCTTCAGTAATATTGAAAATTACAATTCATTTACAGTTTGTGAGGCTTTTTGTTTCAAAACACAAAGCTTTCACAAACTGCATGATGACCAAACATTGTATATTTCCATTTTACAAATTTCTAGGTGACATTGTATGCTGTTTCAAGACATAAATATAAATAAATTAAGGACCTGATGCTATTCAAGTAAGCATTTGTAAACTAATATGGTGGGGTGCTTTTTTGTAGAAAAAGATAGCAACCAAAGGAAAAAGAAGAATATGAGATTTTTATGTTAACATAATTGAAATGGCAATTAATAGATTTATGTTTAACCATTTAAATTAATATGGATTTTCCTTTTAAAAACAAACGATTCATTGTGTAGTCATATCCATTTTTCTCCCTTGGTATGTCTTTTAATAACTATCCACTACAATGCAAAAAGAAGCACCTAGCTGCCTGCTTAATACTTTTCAGATGATGATTGCAGATCTCTCATCTGCACTGCTTAGAAAGAGATTTTATAGTGTAATTTTTACAGGACAAATTTGAATTTAAGCCATGATGCCACCATGGATCCTGTACCTGAATTTCTGCCCACAGTTGTGACAATCATTTTGAGAACTCATCCAATTATACTGCATCCAGGCAGTTACCTAGGTAACAACCATACAATTTGAATAAGGGGGACTATACACATCACAAGAAATAAAAACAAATGGCAGTATTCCCAGTTTCCCAATACATTTTAATTGTAAATTGTTACTGAAGGTTGTTTTTAAATTGAGCATCTAATGTGGTATAAAATATAGCATAGGTATTTATGATATTGAAAATCCATTTGATATAAACAGGCTTTTAGATACTTTGTCTTTTTTTAATGTTGCAATGCAGATCTTTTCTTCATAGCATAGCATAGCATTGGTAAAACTTGGGAACTAGAAGCCGGATATGGAAAGATACACCAGAATCTTTGCAGCAGAGGCCAAACTCAGACAATGGAAGAGGAATTGGTTTAGAAGATAATTAAAAAACAGCCTTGAGAATGAATATGAAATATTTATTGCAAAAAAATCTACTTCTGTGTTTATAAAATATGACTATATTAGATATATAGTAAAATAACTTTTTTCCTTTGTTCAATCATGCCAGATTCTTTGAGACAGTCTAAACAAATCCCTGAAATTTTCTTTGCAAACTTTTGAGAAATGGTTTGCCATTGTCTCTTTCCTGGTTGTGAGAGAGTCTGTAGTTGGCTTTGTGCCATAGATGGGGCTAGAATTCAGGATTTCTTGGTTTCTCGCCTGATGTCTTAATCCCTATGCCAAACTGAATTTAGAATGATCATACCAACCTTGAATCCCATTAATTTTCAAAGCCTGTGTGTTTATTCAGCTTAGTACAATAATGAACTTTTAAAAAGTTATTTGAAAACCTAGCATAGGTGAGATTTTGCCCTCCAACTCATTAAGTAGGTAGAATTGGGAACTGGAAGCTTAAGATTGAAGATATGCTGGAACCTTTGCAGCAGAGGCCAAATTAGGACTGGAAGAAGGATTGGTTTAGAAGTTAATAAAAAAGAGCCCTGAGAATGAATGTAAGAAAATATTTATTGCAAAAATTTCTATTGTTGCTTTTCACAGAATGACAGATTTATAGATCCAATCTGTGAAAAACTGCCAGTAACTGAACAATAAATCCGTGAAAGTTCAAGATTTCTTTTAATTACCTTGTATATTAGATCCAAGATTTCTTTTTAATCATACTTTTTTCATATCCTAGGACAGGGGTATCAAACTCAGTTTCATTGAGGGCCCCATCAGGGTTGTGTTTGACCTTGGGAGGGGCATGGCCAGGGTGGGTATAGCCAGCTTGACATCACTCATGTTGGTGGCGCCTATGGTGGCCTGAGCACTCTTCCAGTGAAAACGGGCTCCCAAGCTCTGTTTTTGCTGAGGCACCATGGACCAGTCCTTTGCTCTTTCCAGGGCAACCCCACAGACCAGATCTAAGCACTCCATGGGCCAGATCTGGACCACAGGCCTTGAGTTTGACACCTGTCCTAGGAAGACATCCAGTGCACTTATTGTAATTTAAATTTAATAATACCAATTGCATAATGGTTTCAGTAACATCAAGCAGAGAATTTTGGGGTGGGGGATGGGAAGGAAGTGCCTTCAAGTTAGTGCTGACTGCTGGCAACTGCTTGGACCACTGTCTCCAACTTTGTTGGCAATATTTTAAGCCATTGCTACCTTCTTAGGGATGAGAGAGAGTGACTGGCCCAAGGTCACCCTGTTGGCTTCATGGCTAAATGGTTCTAGAACTAATCTTCTCATTTCTAACTTAACCATTACACCAAATTATCTCTCAGAATGTTTTTTTTAAATCTAAAATGAAATTTAAAATTAAACTTTAATTTAAATTTAAAATGAAGGCCAGCTAGAGGACTTTTCTCAAGGCCAGCCTTTCCCAATAGAAGCCACTTCACAGGAAAAACAAGAGGCAGCAGTTTTAGGCATGTTTACTACCTTATATGTAATTATATAGTAAAATGGTGGATAACAATAATAACAATATCTTGAACACCATCAGACATCAACACCTGCTTATCTCGGGTTCTTGGTAAGGACTCGATATACGAATAAAAATGCCAAAATCAATCTCAGTTTCTGGTGGTGAAACATAATACTAATAACCAAAAAGGAAAAATACTAAAAACTGAAGGACTCAAGACCCTATGGAAATAATGCCAAGAATCTGGATGAAAAAAATCACAAATTGGGCATTCTTTAAACTAATGGCATTAGGCACAATGAAGTCAAGGAAAATGTTAGAAGTGAAGAACAAAGAGTGAAGAAAATCTTAAAGTCAAAATTCAGTGGATCAAATACATCAAGGAAATAAACACCTGGGCAATTCCAGTCATTAGATACACAGCTGGAATACTAGATTGGGCATAAGCAAACGAAAAGCCCTGAATAGAAAGATCAGAAAAATAATGACAATCATGCATTTCATCCATGTGTCTACTTAAAAAGCAATGTATGAGTGTGGAATGTTAAAAATATGTCAGATGGTTAAAAAAAATAGCATCGGAAGAATATCTGAACAGCAGTGAAGAAAATGCACTGAAGTTAGTATATTAGGAAGCATTACTGACTATTGGAGAGATCAAAATTGCCCACAAGAAGGACCAAATAAAGAACAGAAAAGAGATGTGGGAAGGGAAAGTATTACATGGCTAGTACATTAAAAAATAGAGGCAAAGCAGATAATAACAATACCATAGCTAAGATCAGCAAGATTAAGAAAGAGACAAAGGGGCTAATTCTGACTGCTCCAGACCAAGCCTTAACAACAAATGTGTACAACACTAGAATTGAGAAGACTGCAATATTCAGCAAATGTTGTCTGCAAAAAAGCTGAAAAAATAGTGGGTCACCTGGTTAGCTGCTGTAAGAAGATCACACAGACTGATTAGAAAAGACAAAGTAGCAGTAACAGTGCTTTGGAAGGTCTGCAAGAAATACCATTTGTTTGCAAGCAAGAATTAATAAGACCATAAAATACAGAAAGAAAATGAAGAAGCTAAAGTGATCTGGGTCTTTAGAATTCAAACAGAAATACATCTTCTACATAATACCTCAGACTCAACAATTGCCAATAAAAAAGACAAAAAGATCTTGATAATGGACGTGGCAGTACCTGGAAGCAGCAGAATAGAAGAGAAAGAACTGGAGATCAGAAAATGCAAAGACCTGCAAACACAAAAAGAAATGATTGTGGCAGAGGCAAGCAAAGATTTTACCAATAGTATAGGGACTTTGAGTGCAATCCCAAAACAACTGGAGCACCATTTGAACACTATCAGCATTGACAAATTTGCCACCAATCAATTGCAAAAGGAAGCTTTACTCAAAACAGTTTATATCCCAGTGATGGCAAACCTTTTTCTTGTGGCATGCCAAAATAGTGCTTGCACACATTATCACGTGCACATGTGTGCCCACTCAATCTCCCTGCCCACCTTTGCATGCACGCACGACCCCCCCCCCCACATGCTGGCGCAACCCTTCCCCAACCTCCAGAGACTTTCCTGAAGCCTGGGGAGGGCGAAAACAGTCTCCACTGGCCCTCCGGAAGGACAAAAAATCACCTGGCCGGTGCACACATGCGTGCTGGAGCTGATGGCTGTCGTGCCACCAAATATGGCTCTGTGTGCCACCAGTGGCACATGTGCAATAGTTTCGCCATCACAGTTATATCCTATGACCACATCTGTAACAACATCAAACATTCAGATATGTCTATCCCAGTGCCTTGGAAAGGACTCAATAGATAGACAAAAATGCCAAATCCAGTCTGAACATCTGGCTTACTGTGCGTCCAATCATAAAAGTAGTAGTAGTAGTAGTAGTAGTAGTAGTAGTAGTAGTAGTAGTAACAACAACAACAAAAACAACAACTTCACACTGGTTGAGAAAAATAAGGTCACAATTATAGACATTGCAATACCAGGTGATAGCAGGGTCGCCGAGAAGGAACATGAAAAAGCTCAAAATACCAAGACTTAAAAATCGAAATTCAACGACTATGGC
Source organism: Thamnophis sirtalis (assembly GCF_051295495.1). Taxonomy (NCBI): domain Eukaryota; kingdom Metazoa; phylum Chordata; class Lepidosauria; order Squamata; family Natricidae; genus Thamnophis; species Thamnophis sirtalis. The sequence goes on along the minus strand of NW_028261384.1, from coordinate 44,362,247 downwards.
ACAAACCAGCAGTGGTAATTCCAGTGGTAATTGGCACACTGGGTGCTATTCCAAAAGCACTGGAATTACATTTAAAACAGTTAAAAATTGACAAAATCACCATCAGTCAAATGCAAAAAGCCGCACTGCTTGGATCTGCACGCATATTACGAAAATACATTACGACGTCCTAGGCCCCTGGTTGGGGCCCAACTAGTAACCAATGCCAAATCCGGTGAAACAACTGGCCACTGTGATACAATTCTGTTGTGATGATGATGATGATGATGATGATGATGATGATGATGATGATGATGATGATGATGATGATGATGATGATGATAATAATAATGCAACAACCGCTGTGATACAATTGTGTTGTTGCAATAATAATAATGATGATGATGATGATGATGATGATGATGATGATACTCTGCCGTTGCCGGTCCAAGCCCTGATGAGAAAGGAGGAGGGTTGGGGTCAGGTTGGCAACCTGGCCCCATAAAAAAACCCCACCAACCCATACAATATGGTGAGAGAAACAAATAAAAATTTTATACCGCATCGGTCGTCGCATGGGTTAACAAGGGCCGCAGTGGATGTTGGGGTCCCTGGACATCCGTCAACAAGTGGGCTACAAGTGGACCAGCAACAAAAAGATAGTGCAGATGAAAACTGTGCCATAATGGCCTGTTACTGCAACTCAGAGCCAGAAAAAAGAGGTTATTTAAAGCGAATGTATGAATTATGGAAACAACAATATCCACATTCAAATGTTAGTGAACAACAACTAGCAGATCAAAGGCGATTTATTATACGGAATAAAGTGTTTAGTGAAGTTGAACTTGAGGAAATTGAGGCAAATTGCAAAACCAAAAAAACAATATCAAGACACAACTAAAGACATTATAGTAGAACTCCCAGAAGAAGCTCTCGGGGAGGAAATAACACCACCACCACTAGAACCAGTTATCACTGAACCAACTGATGAACTAACTCAAAAACAAAAAGAATTGAAGGATAAGATCATGGAGCATTTTCTGCTTAATGAGGAAAGGCAACGTTTACCATTACTAAAAACTGCCTAAGAAAATTTTGGCCCCTATCATGAAAATGGTTAATGCAGTGTTTTCAACAATTGAATTGGGATCCATCTTGGAAATGAACCAGTTAATGTACAGCGCAGCTGTAATAATCACTAATGAACTAGGCATTAAAATCAAAGTACCTAATCACACAACAGAAAAAGCCAAAGTGGAAAATCCAATTAGAACAAAAAGTCAAAAAATTAAGGGCAGATGCTAGTAACTTAAAGAACATGCATGAGCAATGGCTTAAAAACAACAAAATCATAGATTGGCTATGAAGCTGTAGAGATTGTAAAACAGCAGATAATAGCAACAGCTAGAAAAATTGAAAGATATGAGGCACGAATCATCCAATATAAACAAAATCAGCAATTTTGATCAGACCAATGGCGTTTTTATCACAGTCTTAATGTGAATGGTGACACCAAAAGTGAAAAACCAGAAAAGCAGGCCACAGTTGAATTCTGGAAAGAATTGTGGGAAAATGCAAAGGACTACAATAAGGAAGCAAAGTGGATACATGACTTTGAGAAAAGCATTGGCAACAAACAAATGCAAGTATTAGAAATAACAACTGAGATGGTCAAAAATCGAGTAAAAAAGGTAAAGAATTGGACATCACCTTGAAAGGACCAATTACATGGTTTCTGGCTCAAATATCTGACCAGTTTACATGCAATATTGGCCAGGCAACTGAATGAAATTTTACAAAAGGGCCAAATTGATGAATGGTTGACAACTGGAAAAACATACTTGATTCAGAAAGATGCAACTAAAGGAACAACACCTGAAAACTACAGATCAATAACATGCTTGCCAACAACCTTCAAATTACTCACAGGCATTATTGCAGGTAACATGATGGATTATTTGGAAACAAACAACATCTTGCCAGTAGAGCAAAAAGGCAACAAAAGAAGGAGCAGGGGCACAAAAGATCAGCTTCTAATTGATAAAATGATATTAGAAAATTGTAAGAACAGAAAAACGAACTTGAATATGGTCTGGATTGATTACAAAAAGGCATTTGACTCACTGCCACATAGTTGGATCATAAAATGCTTAGAAACAATTGGCATTAGCAAAAATGTTACATCCTTTACTGAAAAGGCGATGAAACAATGGAGAACTGAGTTGGCAGTAGGGAATGAGATCTACGGAATGGTTAATATCAAGCGAGGAATTTTCCAGGGTGATTCACTTTCACCTCTTCTCTTCATCATCGCAATGATCCCACTATCAGTAATCTTAAAAAAAATGACATTAGGCTACCAAACAGCCAAAGAAGCTGAAAAAATTTCGCATTTACTATATATGGATGATTTGAAACTCTATGGAAAGTCAGAAATAGAAATCCAATCATTGACAAACACAGTCCGAGTATTCAGCACCGATATTTCAATGCAGTTTGGCATGGAAAAATGTGCCACTGTATCCATAAAAAGGGGCAAAATCACTGCATGTGAGGGAATTGAAATGCCCAATGGCCAACTAATTAAATGCAACGAAAATGAAGCCTACAAATACTTAGGCATTCTGCAGTTGGATAACATCAAGCATGGATAAGTAAAAACTATTATCAGGTGAGAGTACACCAACAGAGTTAGGAAAAATTTAAAATCTAAATTGAATGGTGGAAATACAATCAAGGCCATAAATACCTGGGCAATACCAGTTATAAGATACACAGCTGGTATAGTTAACTGGACACAAGCTGATTTGGACATTTTGGACCGAAAAACCAGGAAACTATTGACAATGCACTACAGTTTACATCCACATGGTGATACTGATAGACTGTACCTGCCCCGAAAATCAGGTGGCAGAGGATTATTACAAGTGAAGCAAACAGTTGAAGAAGAAAAACATGCACTGGCTGATTATTTAAAAGAAAGTCAAGAACATACATTAATCGAAGTAAAGAACAAAAATCTACTGAAGGCCCAACAAACGAAACAAGAATACAGAAAACATGTGATAAAATCAAGAATGGAGAGTTGGAAGAACAAAGCACTGCATGGCCAATTTCTGGAAAAAATAAAAGATAAAGTGGACAGTGAACAAACTTGGTTATGGTTAACAACAGGTACATTAAAGAAAGAAACAGAGTCACTAATCCTGGCTGCGCAAGAACAAGCTATCCGCACAAATGCCATTAAGGCCAAAATCGAAAAATCCTCTAATGATGCCAAATGCAGACTTTGCAAAGAAGCTGATGAAACTGTTGATCACATACTCAGCTGCTGTAAAAAAATCACGCAGACTGATTATAAATTGTGGCACAATTCAGTAGCACAAATGATCCATTGAAATTTGTGCAAAAAATATAATATTAAAACAGCAACAAACTGGTGGGAACATCAGCCTGAAAAAGTCACCGAAAATCAGATGGTCAAGATCTTGTGGGATTTCCGTATACAAACGGAAAAAATGCTAGTGCATAATACACCAGACATCACACTGGTTGAGAAAAATAAGGTCACAATCATAGACATCGCAATACCAGGTGATAGCAGGGTCTCCAAGAAGGAACATGAAAAAGTCGCAAAATACCAGGACTTAAAAATCGAAATTCAACGACTATGGCACAAACCAGCAGTGGTAATTCCAGTGGTAATCGGCACACTGGGTGCTATTCCAAAAGCACTGGAATTACATTTAAAACAGTTAGAAATTGACAAAATCACCATCAGTCAAATGCAAAAAGCCGCACTGCTTGGATCTGCACGCATATTACGAAAATACATTACGACATCCTAGGCCCCTGGTTGGGGCCCGACTAGTAAATAATGCCAAATCCGGCGAAACAACTGGCCGCTGTGATACAATTGTATAATAATAATAATAACAATAACAACAACAATATGCATAGCAATTAGAAAATCTTTAAATTGAGAATTTTTCATCTGTCATTTACAAAGAGCCAGACTGTTTCATCCGCACATATACTACGCCAATACATTGCTATATTCTTGGGAAGAACCCAATGCATATGAAGCCCAATACCAGTAAGTAATTAATAGCTATGATTCATAGGTTGTGTAGATAATGATGATGATGTAAACAAGCCCCTTAGGTAAAGCATTGCCAGATCTTCTGACTTTCTGTAAGGATTCATCTTGTCAATATTATTTTAACACAGTCGAAAAGTAGAAGAGGAAATATTTCAACTAATGGTCTTCATTCCTCAGAGGCCTTTGTATGAACATATACATGTTCAATACTAAGATAATATTGGAATTCTTAAATTACAATTGATATCTTACTTATCTTTTTTGGTGGAGTATTGGTCAATGGGGTAAAAATGCTGTTGTTTTTTTAATGTATTTTTCTTTATTTTTAATGACAAAATGACTTACTAGGTGGCTTCCAAGTAGTCCATCTCAGATCACTAATCTTACTGTATGTATTGTTGAATGCTTATAGTTTTTTTCTGATAAATAAAGATATTTTTATAAAATCACACTCAATTGCATATCTGCATGTAAAAAAATTGTAATATTTTTTACAGAATTGATTCCCAACCTGTGATCTATGGACTCTGGGGTGGGGGGGGTGGGGGGTTGTTACAGATAGTCCACAAAGGCTTGAAGAAATGTTATGATTTAAATGTTGAGTTAAGTCTTGAGGACCATGGTCATGAGTCCCTGGCCACAGAGGTATTTAAAGAGGATCCATGGTAGGGAAAAAAAACTGAAAACCACTGCTGTTGAATATATCATTTATGGTACTGGTTGTTGTTTTAAGTTAAGTTAATTATTATTTTGCTTTAGAAAATCAATGAACTTTCATGCAAATAAAATGCTTAGCTCTTTAGTGTTATTTGGCTTTATATTAATTTCTGATTTAAATAAACCAAATGATTTCTTAAACATATATTTGAATACATAGTTCCTCTCAATTAAAAATTATTAGTTCTATGTTGCTTCTCTCCTTGATTAGTTTCCACCCATTGCTTCTTGTCCTGCCCTCAGGTGCTTCTTTGTAGCAGCCTCTGATACTGAAATAGTGCTATCATGTCACCCCTACTCCTTCTTTTCATTAAACTAGACATATCAGTTCCTATAGCCGTTCTTCATATGTTTTAGTCTCCAGCCCCCTAATCATATTTATTGCACTCTTTCTAAAGTCTCCACAACTTTTTAACATCGTGGCAACCAAAACTGGATGGAGTATTTCAAATGTGGTCTTACCAAGTCATTATAAAGTAGTATTAAAACGTCATGTGATCTTGATTATATCTCTCTGTTTACGTAGTCTATAACTGTGTTGGCTTTTTTAGCAAATGCTGCACATTGCTGGCTCATATTTAAATGGTTGTTCATTAGTACTTCAAGATCCCTCTCACAGTTACTATTATTGAGCGTGGTACCATATATACTGTACCTGTGTATTTTGTTTTTCTTAATAATTAATTAGTTGTTTTCTTATTTATTTATTTATTTATTAATAATTAAGATGAAACATTAATGTGTATGTTTCTCTGTGTGTGTGAGCGCATGAGCACATCTACTATATAAACTGATAAATTAACAAACCTTAGGAAGAATTCCAATCAAAAATTATTTTAAGAAATGCAAGTCAAGTAATAGTGTATTACAGTGTGTAAAGAATAGGGTCTTCGGATATTCCTTACTTGCCTGTGGAACCACAACATCAAGATCATAGGAGAGCAACTAATGTGATAAGGAATCTAGAGGAAAAACTTAGGAGTAATAGTTAAGTTGTTATGTTTGTTTTGGGGGAGGAGGAATATATATGGAGAAGCACAATAACTTTCTTCAAGTATATTAAAGGCTGTCTTGTAGAGGATTGGGCAGATTCATTCCAAGTTGTAGAAGATAGAATGAGCAACAGTTATATTACGAAGGCATACATTTCAGTTGGATACTTAGAAAAAAATAAAACTGTTCAACAAGGAAATAGACTTCCTCTGGAAGTAGTGAACTTTTCTTCCTGGAAGTATTTAAACAGTCTAGAGGAATGCTGTAGTAGTTAATTCCTGTACTGAGCATTAGTTGGACTAAATGCAAAACCTACTATAAGCCTTATATTCTATATCCCAGAATTGTGTTTTTTTTCAAATTCTATTTATATTCTATGATTGTGTTATCAGAAGTTGTGAAGAAATCCCCATTTACAAATGGCGTTCTGGGATAATTCATTTGGTCCAAAAATGTGATTCTCTTGCAGGAATTCTTAGCATTCTTCATGATCTCCTAGATTGTTCTGGCCATGTTAAATACTTTTTACTACATCATTTAAGTCTCCTGTTCATACATTCAAAGATCAACAGTATTTTTCTCCCAATACATAATGGTAATGATTTACATCTATCATGCATTAATGATATTGGTCAAGGAATAAGAAAAGAAGGCTCCTAATCTTTAAAATCAGCCAATATCACGAATGAATAAGGAATGAGCGAGGAGTGTATTTGTACGCGTTTTTATGTGTTCTATCTCATGAATAATAGAAGGAAATTCAGTTATCACATGTTTGAAAAAAAGCCAGTTGGATTCTAGTAATACAAATTTAAAATCGATGCAGTTAGCTTAGTCTGTTTTCATCCTTACATACACGGGCATACACATATGCAATACACCCACAGAGACACAGGATTTATATTTATACTCTCTCAATTCATTCATAAAGAATTTGTGCTAAATTCACAAATATCTAGAATACTTTTAAAGAGAAAATAATGTTCCAGCAGCTAGAAAACAGAAAGGAAGAATATTTAGTCAAACTGGTTTTTGTGAGTTTTTTTTTAATCTTTGTCCCCCTCCGATTTTCTCCAGTTGTAAAAATTACAGTGATTACACATCATAAAGCCTATCTGTAATAAAACGCATCAGCTGGCCAAGGTTTTCATCGCTCACTCAATAATCCATTAATACAGCAATGCTGCCCAGGCATCTTTATAATACCAACTCAGAGGTAATTTTAATCAGCTAGACCAGCTGGTATTTAACAGCAGCTGCTGGAGATGCCACAAATATACTCAATGGCTGACATCTTTATTTGCAGTTTTTCAAGGGTAGACAAGATCTCCCCATAGTTACTTAGATTAGGTTTTCTAAAAGAATACTGTGTATATGAAGGTAATCTGACTCAGTGCAGAAAGAGTTAATGGAGCATATGTATTTTATGCAAATATTTTTAAAGAAAAATATCAGTTTTATTGAATATGCTATTTTTGTTAATAATCAATTCAATAGGAATGTTACAGAACATCTTCTCTTTTAGCAAAGATATATATATATTTATAGCGCCTGGTATGTCCAAATATGGGAGGGAGCATACAGCTATTTAGCTGATGAGAGCTAAATAGTTTGAAATAGATCTATACTAGTCTCCCTTTATTTATTTATCAGCACAAATGCAACACAAAAATGGTTTTCTACCTGGAAGGCTCCTAGGATGGAGCTGAAAGGCAAAAGGGAAGCAGTATGCTCCCTCCCATATTTGGGCATACCAGGTGCTTTGATATAACACTTAATCATTTCCTTGGCTCAGCTGATAAGGGAAGAAAGCTTGTGGCTTAGTGGCTAATACAACTTCCTAACATGTAAAAACAGCCCAGGTTTGAATCCCAGTAAGGATATGGCTAGCTGATGAGAGCTAAATAACTTGAAATAGATCTATATTAGCCTTCCTTTATTTAATTATCAACACAAATGCAACACACACACACACACACACACACAAACACACACACACTAGTTAACCCAATCACTATATTTCTGTAATAGTACAACTTAGATATGCTCAGAAGTGAAGTCTAACTATGTGCAATTGAATTTTTTCTTCTTTAGGTACCATATTCCATTTAGATATGCATTTCACTCTGTATAGTGTTGAAGCTGTGAGCTTTGGATGCCCTTTACATCCAAGGCATGTTCTGTGGAGATAATGGGGATGGGAACAAGAAAGGCAACATGAAGAAAATACTCACATAAATAAAAATGTAATTATGATTGAGCAAAACTGACTAACAAATAGAATAGAAATCGATAATAAAACATTGGCAGCTAGAGCTTGTGTTCGAGTGCCTATGTCTCTCTTTTTCTGGGAAGTTGAGTCTGGACCTTAGTGCTTTCCTGGTTAAACTATAGAGGTTGTATTTTGTTATGTGAAAACTAGTATGATTTATTAAACAGGGTTGTCGAAGTGCAATATGAGACCTTGTCTAAGTATAATAAATAAGTATTACTTATGTGAGTATTTTCTCAGTTAAATGAGAATTACATTTTTTTATATTGAAGTATACCATCTTGTTTTGCAAAATTCATGGTTTCCACATATGCATCTTGGATATAATAGAACTTAATAGTATGTTAGGCAACAATTGAATATACAAACTTCAGTTATGTATGATATTATTAGCAATAAAGTTATTTCTGATAAAATATTTGCTGTTCAAGTATCAAGATACAAATAATTTTTGAACCAATATTCCATAATGTAAATCAGATGGATTATGTTTATTACTGTTTCATGTTTAATCTACTAAATGTATCAATACTTTACTTGTTAGGATCGCTTGTGTCTTTATTAGAAATGAGAATTTGAATGCATGGGTTTTTTTTATCTAAAGTGAGGTAATATTAAACCCAACAGAAAAACAGAGTTAGCTTAAAAAGTAAGATGTATTTTTTACACTTTTAAAATACTATATTTAACTTAAAATAGCATGTACTTTTTGTTTGCTGTGATAAGTGTTTAAGTTTGTATAGAGTGTTTGACAACAGACAGTTTGATATATTGCTAGGCACAGCAGTAGGTTGGACTTGAGTGGTATTAGCTTTCAGTGTTTTGATTAATGGTAATTGTTGTGATGAAAAGGCATGTTTTATGTACAACTCATATTTCTGGAAAACAGAAGTCAACTTACAAGATCTGTAATTACTATTCTGAGTTAGCATATAAAAAGAGCATAGAGAACATACTGACAGGGCACAGTGGGGTTCTTTGTATGTGGGTTTGTTTAGGTCTGTGTTTCATTAATATACCATTTTAAAAGTAAGGAAAAATGTTTTGCTGTCTTCTCAAACTGTGTAGAGTTTGAATTCCAAGGTATATTTTTATGTAAAGGTGCCATTTTATCTTGCCTTCAGAGCTAATAGAACTAACTTGTAAGATAATTGTTTTTAAAAAAATCATATATAATGGAAATATTTTGTAGAAAAATAATAGTAGATTGTATAGTTCATTTTTATTATTCAGACTGATTTTTCAGGATTAAATTGTTTAGATCATTCATTATTTTAAAATATTTGTAAGTTAACTAGAGGTGTGCCTATTAATTCAATCTTGTTAAACCTCACTGACAGCCTTAAGAACATGCAGTTGAAACTTAATAGCACTAGAATTGTATGCTTTGTGTGGCCAGTATTACTAAAATCCTGCTCAGTTAGAATTTATACCTTACTGAAAGCAGTGAGATTCAGTCAACCTTAATGTGGCAGGTTTTTTTCCAGTATTTAAATTATTGAATATATTGATTTTCAATTCATAAATTAAACAGTATTCTTTTATTAAGTTTTAAGTTTTATTAAGTTTATTAAGTTTCTTAATGACATTAATCTTGAGATCTTTGCCTTCTTCATGCTCCTTTTCATGATGTTATAACATATAAGCATTTAGCATTCTATGTTAAAACAGGCCTACAGAATTGTCCTCTAAGCAGATTTTATATAAATAACAATAATGATATCAAAATTGCAGAAAGTCAAGTAGATTTTTAATTTCAGTGGCAAATTTATAGGTGGCAATAAGACAGTTAAATGCAGAAGGGAAAGAAGAATTAAGCCATTTTGATAATAGCACGGTATGAAACTTATTAGAATTTGCCTAAAAATTTAGCTCACAATTCATGTTCTATTCTGTATTTGGGTGAGAAATAAAATCTACAAAGCATGAAATTGTACTGTTATGAAATAATTTATTTCAAAGAGTAAATTATTTCATTTCAGACAACTGGCTTGGAACAGTGTGTTAGAAATCAGGTAGTTTACTCAATAGCAAAATAAAAATTAATAGAAATGTTCTTAAGCGTCCTTAAATCTAGGTTCTGAAAATAGTCCTTCCCCACATCCTGCTCTTGGTTTCATTGCAGTTACTAACCATGTATCATCCTTTATTGAAACGAACTTTATTTAAGTAGCATAAACTTGTTGGATGGGCTTCAATTAAATGATGATTTGTTAATGCAAATGTGTAGCGAATGACTGGTAGTACATCTGTCTCTTCATCCATAGGCCATTACTGTGGAGCATTAGCACATGATTGTGAAAAACTGAAATCATTACGTGCAGGTAGTACATATTCAATCAATTCTGACCTTATGTCTCCGATGAAATAAAAAAACCCTAAGTAATGTAAATTATATTTAATTTGTAATTGGGGGGAAGGGGAATCTTGGAATATCTGTGATTCAAGCTGTTACATGATGTGAGGTGACTGCAATTTGGAGATGACAGTCATTGGTGTCTCCAGTGGGAAACATTAATCCTTAGTTACTCCTCCTACCTGATCTTCCAATCCAAATAGTAATGTTTTGGTTTGTGATATCTCCCCCCTCTTCCCCTGCCTGTTTTCTTTTGGCATACAAATGTTTTAACTTCAATGAAAATGGAGAGATAGGACAAACTTTTTGTGACCAACATTAGTTAGTTAAGCAGGCAGTTATGACAATTAATACCTCCCCCCAAAATCATACAATTAGCTTCAGTTCCATAAGTATCTAATGAGCCATTTGTCAGTCTTTTGGTGAAATAAACTACTCGATCTTAATTCTCCACTCTTGCAGCAAATAAATAGAAATTACGAAACACCCGGGCACCAATAAAATATAATTTATTTCAGAGGACATGATAGAACTCTTTACATCTCTAAAATGAATGTGTTATTTACAAATGACTTGTGATACTAATATATAAAAAAGGATTTCAGCACTAACTCCTTCGTTAGGCAGTAGACTTTTTCCCTGATTTGTTTAATCATTTAAATGTGTAATTACTCCTAAAGGCATACGAGTTAAAATGACTATTCCTGACGTGATTAATTCATAAAGTCACAATGAACCTCACAAGAGATCCTGGGAAATGCCAGGGATCAGCATTCTGCAGCTGAAGGCATTAAGACATTTCAGGAAAGGACAAAGTAATTATTTTCATTATGGAACATTTCTCAGCTTGCTCTATATTTCTGTCCTCTTTAGCCTTGTCAACACAAACCTCATGTGCCAAACAGGGAAGAGAAAATCAGTTCAAAGAATAAATCTCAAGAACTCTAGATCTTTCTTTAGATTCTATGTAAGTGGAATACTTTTCTGGACAGCGGTAATTTCCATTCTGAAAGTTTGTCTTAAGACTTATTAGGACAATTACAAATAGAATGCAAGTCAGGAAACTTTCCTGAAGAACCTAAGATTTCTGACTTTTCTTTCTATAATGGCTAATCTGAGAAAAGGTCCATCGGTTTTAAATACTATTTTCATTAAGAAGCATTTGCTTAAGCTTAGTATATTTGATTTTTTTTGCCTTTTTCCCGCATCCCTTCAAAAATGCCTAGCCTTCTTTTTCCTAGAAGAGAAATGATCCCATTTTAAAATGATCTGGATGCACTAAAGCAGACCTAGTAAAAACAATGGCTGCTTTAACAATTGAAAAAGTATTATTGTGTATCTTTGGTGCCTTAAGATATTGATAAAAAGTAATGAAGGTGGAATTAAAACTCTAATAATAATAGTGATAAAGATAATTAAAATGCTCTCAAGGTAATTAACCCCTGGACAATTCCAATTATTAGATACACAGCTGAAATAGTGGATTGGACTCAAGCAGAATTAAAAGTCCTGGCTAGGAAGACCCCCCAAAAAGTGACAGTCATGTCCTTCATCTTCACGGTGATATTGACACACTCTACTTACCAAACCAAATAGCTGATTGTGGAATCTGGTAAGTATATCAAAGAGTTAAAGAGTGAAAAAAGGACATTGAACGAGTATCTGAAGAACAGTGAATAAGACACACTGGGACTAATATAACATGAAGGCTTATGAGTATTGAAGAGAGAAAAACTGGTCTACAAGAAAGACCAAATCAAGAATAAAAAAAGCCATGGTAAGGCAAAATATTACATGGCCAAAATGTTTTTAAAAAAGGCAAAACAGATAACAAGAGCCAGCAATGGTTAAAAGCAGGAAAATTGAAAAAAAGGGACAGAGGGGCTAATTCTGGCTGCACAAGAGCTTTAAAAACAAATACATACACTGCCAGAATTTAGAAGACAGAAATATACAGCAAATGTCAGCTCTGTAAGAAGCTGAAGAAACAATGGATCACTTATTTAGCTGCTGTAGGAAGATTGCACAGCAGTATGACAAAGTAGCATATACCGCTTATATACCGCTTCACAGTGCTTGACAAACCTCTCTAAGGGGTTTACAGCAGGGGTGGGTTTCAACCGGTTCACGGCGGTCCCTGCGATCCGGTTGGTCGCCGAACCCGGAAGTAACTTCCGGGAACGGCGAAGCCCCCCCCCCCCCCGCGCGCACCCGCGCCCACTCCTTACCCGGTTTTGCCGAATTCTGCGCTTCCACGCATGCGCAGGACGCATACAGCGCCTGCGTGATCCTCCAGGAGCAGCTGGAGCATCGCACAGACGCTAGTACGCATGCGCGCACCACGTGCGTGCGCGAGGACGCCGCCGGCCTCGTTCCAACCGAACCGGTTGGAACGGGGCGAGAAACCCACCCCTGGTTTACAGGGTCAAAATAGTGCCCCTAGCAGTCTTGAGTCCTCATTTTACCACCTCAGAAGGATAGAAGTTTGAGTCAACCTTGAGCCAGTGAGAATAGAAGTACTGGCAATCAATAATCATCAGAATTAGCCTGCAATACTCCATTCTAACTCCATTCTAACTAAAATAAGCAAAAATTGGTAAGAAAATACCTATCCACTTAATTTGATGAGATCAAATCAACAGGACCAAATGGATTACATTCAAGGTTCTGAAGGAGCTGGCAGGTGTCAGCTCAGAACGATTGAACCATACCTTTCAAAGATCCTGGACCACTGGGTAACTACCCAATGACTGGGAAAAGGCTGATGTGATTCTGTGATTCCCATCTTTTTTTAAAAGGAGGAGGGAAATAGATTCAGGAAACTACAAACCTCTCAGTCTGACATCAACACCTGGGAAGATCCTTGAAAAGGCAATCAAACATCAAATCTGTGATCACTTAGGATCAAGCAAAATCATAACCAGAATGCATCATGGGTTTGTCAAAAACAGATCATGCCAAACAAATCTTATTGCATTATTTAAGGATATGACAAAATTAGTGGACCAGCGAAATCCTGTGGATATATTTTACTTGAACTTCAATTTGATAAAGCAGATCACACCCTCCTATTTGATAAGACAGAAAAATGTGAGCATCAGATAATTTGTACCTGGCTGACCAACTGTACTCAATGACTAGCCTTTAATGGAACTGCATTTACATGGAGGGAAGTATGCAATGGGGTACCTCAAAGCTTTGTCTTGGGCCTAGAACTCTTCAATATCTTTCCAAATGATTTAGATGAGGAGATAAGAAGGGGAACTCATCAAATTTGCAGATGACACCAAGCTGACAGAAATAGCCAACACTCCAAGTGATAGGCCCAAGATATAGAAGGCTCTCAATATGAACCCCAAAGCTGTTCTGGCTGTGCGGTGGTTTTTCCTCCCTTTTTTTCCTTTTCTGTAGTTTTCTATTAGGGATTCTTTCACGTGGCTTTGGGTGACACGTGTGGTGTCAGTGGTAACAAAAGCATGGTTCTACACTTAGGCAAGAAAACTAAATGCCAATTTGAAAGACTAATAGAAACAATATACTCTACCCAAAGGGCAAAAATATTATTAAATGGGGAAAGTATAGAGACCTTCAAAATAATGAAAGGAGTAAGGCAGGGCTGTCCATTGTCACCTCTGCTCTTTATCTTGATACTTGAAAGTCTGCTAATAAGAATTAGATGAAATTCAGAGATAAGAGGAATTAAAAGAGAGGAGTATAAAATTAAGGCCTTTGCAGATGATTTGGTATTCATTATAGAAGATCTGCTAGAAACAGGAAATAGTTTAATCCGAGAATTGGGAAAATATGGAGATGTAGCAAGGTTAAAAAACAATAGAGAAAAGACTAAAATGATAACTAACAATTTGAAGGAAGAACAAAATAAAGAATTAGAGTAATAGGACTGCAGGTGACAAAGAAAGTTAAATATCTTGGAATATGGCTAACTGCAAAGTGCTCAACTATTAAAGAAAATAATTATACAAAATTAGTGCAACAAATAAAAAAAGATCTAGAATTATGGAGGAAGCTACAACTATCGTTTATTAGAGAAAATAGCAACAATAAAAATGAATGTATTACTGAGACTTCTATACTTATTTCAAACAATCCCCATAAAATTAGAGAATTTTTTTTATTGAATGAATAAGGTTATATTAAAATTTATATGGCAAGGGAAGAAAGCCAGGATAAAATTGAAAGCGTTACAGGATGACAGATGCAGAGGTGGTATGGGACTCCCTGACTGGGAGCTTTATTATAAAGCAGCAGCATTAATATGGATTAGGGATTGGATTAATTTAAAAAATAAAAAAGTATTAACACTAGAGGGCCATGATTTGCAAACACAATGGCATTTCTTCTTATGGGAAGAGGAGAAAACCAAAAATATTTTCATAGACACTCTATTAGAGATGCACTGATACAAGTCTGGAATAAAATTAGGAAAAAACACTACATGAAAATATTGACATGACTTTCCACTATGGAAGCCATGACACATCCTAATACACTAGATGTATCGAAAATGGTTAGATATAGTGAAATTTTAGACATTCAGGGAATCTGAAAACAAATCAGGAATTAAAGGAGCAAAATATAAATATAGATTGGTAGCCATTTCTCAAACTACAATCAAGGTACAAAAAAGATGTAAAAGAATATGGAATCTACACAGAATTACAACAAATAGATAAAATTTTAACAGGCCTGGAAGATAAATTCATAACAAAAATGTACAAATATTTATTAGAAGTAACATTGGAAGAAGTAGTAGTTAAAGGTTGCATGATAGCATGGGCCAAAAAATTTGGACACAATATAGATCTAGTGGATTGGGAAAGAATTTGGAACACAAAGTATAAACTAATATGATCAGTAGCATTCAAAGAAAACATGTACAAAATGTTCTATCGTTGGCATTTACAACCAATGAGATTGGCCAAAATTACCCAAACATGAATCCGACCTGCTGGAAGTGCAAAAAAAACACAAGGGACTTTCTATCATATATGGTGGACCTGTCCGGAAACTCAAAAATATTGGATAAAAATTTGGAAATGGATACAACAAATTACAGAGGAACAAATAGAATACAAACCAGAACTCTTTCTGCTGGGAATAACCAAGGGGAAATATAGAAAGGAAATTAAATACATACTGATACACCTGTTGACTACAGCTAGAATAACATTTACCCAATGCTGGAAATATTTACCCAGATAAATTAGTGATTCAAAAAATTTTAGATTGTGCAGAAATGGACAAGTTAACATTAAGATTAAAGGACAAAGAAGAGTCTGAATACTATGAAATTTGGGATAACTGGTATAAATGGTTGAATAACAGGAATAAAGTTAATTCAGCCAGGAAAAAACAATAAAATATCTGCTTATAAAAAAAGAAAACTAAGTGCACAAATATAGAATAGGAGGTAACTGGCTCAATAGCACTGTGGGAGAGATTTTGGATTTCTAGTGGATAACCACTTAAATATGAGCCAGCAGAGTCCTGCAGCCAAAAAAGCCAATACGCTGCATGAACAGAGGGATAGAGTCAAGATCATGTGAAGCTCCCCTCATCCGGGATTTAATATTAGACGAGGAGGCAGACCTGGCATGTATAACCGAAACCTGGCTGGGCCAAGAGAGAGGAGTCCCCCTCTCAGAAATGTGCCCAGATGGGTTTCAGGTGCTCCACCAACCATGACATCAGAGAAGGGGTGGGGGAGTAGCAGTTATCCTCCGAAGGTCGTTAGTTCCTCGCAGGATCCCTGCCCCAGAGATTGTGGGGTGTCAGTCTCTCTTCTTGAAGTTGGACCTAGGGGTTCAATTGGGCTTGCTGTTGACGTACCTATCTCCCAGCTGCATCACGACAGCCCTGCCTGTGCTGCTAGAGGCAGTAGCCGGGTTGGCGGTGGAGTTCCCCAGACTAATCGTACTGGGGGACTTTAATCTGCCTTCTCTTGGTGAACACTCAGATGGGGCACAGGAGTTCATGGCTTCCATGACAACCATGGACTTGACCCAGGTAGTTCAGGGTCCAACTCAAAAAGCGGGACACATGCTTGACCTTGTATTTCTCTCAGGGCAGTGGAGACGTGATCTCGAGTTAAGGGGAATAGAGACCTCGCCCTTGTCATGGTCAGATCACTCCTTCTGAGGCTTGACTTCAGGATGCTACTCCCCCATTGCAGGGAGGTGGAGCCGACTAAGCGGTTCCACCCCAGGTGTCTGATGGACCCGGAGGGATTTCAGAGGGAGCTTGGAGAGATACCTGACTCCCTTGTCCGCAATCCGGTCGAGTCTTTGGTCGCTGCCTAGAACGTTGCGGCGGCTGAAGCATTGGATCGGAGGGTGCCTTGGTTTACCGAGGAACTCCGGGAGATGAAGCGCCAAAAGAGACGCCTAGAGCGACGTTGGAGGGCTAGTAACTCTGAATCTGATCGATCACTATTAAGAGCCTTTATTAGGACTTGCCTAGTGGCAATACGGGCGGCAAAATGTATGCATTTTTCCGTTCTTATTGTGTCCATGGAATCTCGTCCAGCTGCCCTGTTTAGGGTAACCCGCTCCCTCCTGAAAGGTGAGGAGGCCGGGGAACCCCTGCAGGGAAGAGCTGAGGAGTTCGTTCAGTTTCTGTCAGATATAATCACTCAGATTCAGACAGACCTGGACTCTGCTTGGGCAGTACCAGCCGAGATGCCGAGGGTTAGTCTTAATCGGATTTTCTGGGATGAGTTCGAATTTGTCACCCCTGAGGAAGTGGACAAGGCCATGGGAGCGATGAGTGCCTCCACCTGTTTATTGGACCCGTGCCCCTCCTGGCTGGTTTCAACCAGCAGAGAGGTGACACGAGGCTGGCTTCAGATGATTACTAACGCATCTTTGCAGGAGGGGTCTTTCCCACAACCATTAAAGAAAGCAGTGGTAAGACCCCTCCTCAAGAAGCCTTCCCTGGACCCAACTATTTTGAAAAACTATCGTCATGTCTCCAACCTTCCTTTTTTAGGGAAGGTTGTTGAGAAGGTGGCGCTTCAACTCCGACGGACCTTGAATGAAACGGATTATCTAGACTCCTTTCAGTCTGGTTTCAGACCTGGGTACAGCACGGAAACCGCTTTGGTCACCCTGACCGATGATCTCTGGCGGGCCAAGGATAGAGGACATTCCTCTATCCTGGTGCTTCTTGACCTCTCAGCAGCCTTCGATACCATCGACCATGGTATCCATCTGCGACGCCTAGGGGAGGTGGGAGTGAGAGGTACTGTTTTATGGTGGTTCTCCTCTTACCTCTCTGACAGGTCGCAATCGGTGTTGGTCGGGGGGCAAAGGTCGATCCCTAGGCCCCTCAAATGTGGTGTGCCACAGGGTTCGGTCTTGTCCCCCCTCCTATTTAACATCTACATGAAGCCGCTGGGTGAGATCATGCGACAGCATGGGGTAAAGTACCATCAATACACAGACAATACTCAACTGTATCTTTCTGCCCCGTGCCAGCTCAGTGTAGCGGCGGACGTGATGTGCAATGCCTGGAGGCTGTTAGGATCTGGATGGGGGTGAACAAACCTGTGCTCAATCCTGATAAGACTGAGTGGCTTTGGATACTGTCCCTGAAGGACAGCTTAGACAGTCCATCCTTAACCCTGGGGAGTGAAAATTTACGCCCCTCAAAGAGGGTCCGTAATTTGGGGGCCTCCTGGATTTGCAGCTGAAACTGGAGCATCATCTATCAGCTGTGACCAGGGGGGCCTTTGCCCAGGTTCGTCTGGTGCACCAATTGCGGCCCTATTTGGATCGGGAGGCACTTCAAACGGTTACTCACGCCCTTGTCACCTCAAGGTTGGATTATTGCAACGCGCTCTACATGGGGCTACCCTTGAAAAGCGTTCGGAGACTGCAGTTAGTCCAGAATGCGGCCGCACGAGCGATATTGGGTGCACCAAGTTACAGCCACGTTACACCTGTCCTCCGCGAGCTGCACTGGTTACCAATTGGTCTCTGGACGCAATTCAAGGTATTGGTTATCACCTTTAAAGCCCTACATGACTTAGGGCCAGAATACCTTTGAGACCGCCTACTGCCACATACCGAGGTGGCGCAGTGGTTAAATGCAGCACTGCAGTTCAGCAGTTTGGCTGTTCAAATCCCACCAGGCTCAAGGTTGACTCAGCCTTCCATCCTTCCGAGGTGGGTAAAATGAGGACCCAGATTGTTGTTGGGGGCAATATGCTGACTCTGTAAACCGCTTAGAGAGGGCTGAAAGCCCTATGAAGCGGTATATAAGCCTAACTATTGCTAACTATTGCTACCTCCCAGTGACCAGTAAGATCCCACAGATTGGGCCTCCTTTAGATGCCGTCAGCCAGACAGTGTCGGCTGGCGGGCCCCCGGAGGAGAGCCTTCTCTGTGGCTGCTCCGACTCTTTGGAATCAGCTACCCCCAGAGATCCGGACCATACCCACTCTCATGGCCTTCAGGAAAGCTATAAAAACTTGGCTGTTCCGGCAGGCCTGGAGCTGTTGACCTCACTGTTGCGGTCCAGCCCCGATTAGAATGAATATATGAGGTGTTGCTGTTTTAAACCGTTTTCTTTTGTTATGTGTTCGTCATCTGTCTTTTTTTTTTCTCTTTATTTTTGTAAGCCACCCGGAGTCCTTCGGGATTGGGCGGCATATAAATGTGGTTAATTAAATTAAATTAATTAAATTAAATTAAGTGGTAGTATCACTTTATAATGTCTTGGTAAGACCACATTTGTTCAGCTTTGGACTCCATGGATACAAAAAAGATGTGAGACTCTGCAAGAGTGCAGAGAAGGCCAACAAAGATAATTAAGGAACTGAAGTTGCATGAATTGGTTATGTCTGGTTTAATAAAAACAGGAACTGTGTGACGTGATAGCAGTGTTCCAATATCTAAGGGTCTGCCACAAAGAAAAGGGGATCCACCTATTCTTCAAAGCACCTGAAGGCAGGAAAAGAAGCAAGAGTTGGTAACTAATCAAGAAGAGAAGCAACCTAGGAGAAATTTTCTGATAGAACAATTGATCAGTGGAACAGCTTGCTTTGTGAAGTTCCATCACTGGAAGTTTTTAAGAAGAATTTGACAACCATTTGTTTGAAATGATATAGGGTTGGACTAGAACTTCCAAGGTCCCTTCCAACTCTGATATTCTGTTCATACATGGAATCCCAAAACTATTGGAGCACTGTTTGAACACCATGGACATTGACAAAATCACCATCAGTTAACTGCACAATGCCACTTTACTTGGAACAGTTTACATTCTGAAACAATAGTTTTAACACCATCAGAAATCTGGAAAGGACTCAACAGTTGAATAAAAATGTCAAATCCAAGCTAAATATCTGGCTGATTGTATGACAACCATAATAAAAGAGATGCTTCTCAAGAACTCACTGATGTTCCAAAGCACCTTTTTAAAATGATTTGAATAGTCCCAAGAGGCAGTTAACAGTTAGATATCTTATTTTCAAGCATTGAAGGAATATAAAAAGAAGTGTGCTTGGCAGACCAAAAAAACAATCTAGTCTAGCATCTTTCTGTTCTTGGCAAGAATGCCACTCTTAACTTATACTTGAAAGAAATACAAATTATCTTAGTTATAATTTAAAAAAAAAATTGTACAGATTTAATTCAACATTATTTGTGTGTGTGTGTTCGTAGATTTTTTCGTAGATTTTCATGTGTGTAGGTAGGCTGGTCTTGTTGTATTTGGGTCTTTTCCCATGTAAGATTGAGATTGTCTTGGCAACGTTTCAGTGAGGTCTCACTTGCCATCTTCAGGTTGGGTTTTGGGCTTAAAGTGTGATCGGAGCTGCCGTCTTTCTATAAATCTTGGTGGGGGGATGTGGAGTGCTGGCTTTGTTTCAGTAAGTGGAATGATGGGTTGTGTGGTTGTATCATGGTTGCTAAGATTGGTGCTGATTGGTGCTGGCTGTGTTGTAAGGACACACCATCTACCGTGAAAAAAATACACACCAACCGCTACTTAAACGCACAATCCCATCACCACCCTGTACAGATCAATTCTGTAGCCAAGACCCTCATCTCCAGAACCAAACACCTAGCTGACAAAGACCGGCAGAGCATTGGATCAAAGGGAATGTTCCTGAAACTATTTGGGAGTTGTATCAAGAGGCAAGCAGGCTTATGTCTACTCAGCGTAAAGAACAAAGGAGGAACTACAGGAGATGATTGCAAGCAGTTGTTGCTCATTGGGATCCTCGCCTGAGTATAAAGAAACTGCTGTGCCACGCCCTGGTTGCAGAAGTCAGCGTTCCGTTCCTTTTCTAGTGATTGTCTTGTTCGCATGCACACATCGAGAGAAGCCAACTTGGATAAGTGGTTTTGAGATACGTTTGTTGTTATAGGACTTTTGCCAGAGCTATTTATCTGTGTTTATTTTGGGCTCGCAGCCAGCAAGAGCGGGGACTGATAAAAAACATTCCTTTGAACGTTCTGTTTAGCTTTCGTTTCTGAACAGACAAGGTGGGGGTCAGAACAGGAAGCTATCAAAATAGAGAAACACCCCCACAACATGAATAAACGTGATGATACCTCCCGCCTACCAGACATCTGGAAACCAGCCCTAGTCAACAAACGAGCTCTACCCACCACCCAGGCCGTTACAACACGAAACAGCAATAGACACACAGCCAGCACCAATCAGCACCAATCTTACCAATCATGATACAACCACACAACCAATCATTCCACTTACTGAAACAACGCCAGCACGCCACACACCTCCACCAAGATTTATAGAAAGACGGCAGTTCCGATCACGCTTTAAGTCGAAAACACCAGCCTGAAAATGGTGAGTGAGACTTCACCAAAATGTTGCCAAGACAATCTCAATCTTACACGGGAAAAGATCCGAGTACAAAAAGACCAGCATGGCAGGAGGTATCATCACGTTTATTCATGTTGTGGGGGTGTTTCTCTACGAAAACAAATACACACACACACAAACACACACATTTTTTTTATTCTGTCGAGTGCTTATGTAACAATTCTGAAAATGAAAAAAAAAAATGATGTTCCAAAAAAGGGGATCTGATCCACTCTCTTAATCATGACATGAGTTAAGAGCAAAACAATGTTTTAAAATAAAACATTGATGGTAAAGCTAAGGCAAAATTATAAAATCATGAACATCAGTAGGTCAATTAAATAAGGCATTCTGTCTCTCACCATACAATCACTGGAATTTGGTTTTCAAATAATATAGTGAGACAAGCAGTGGAGGACAATCTAGTTACTAAGAGGAAGCTATTTCACAGTGCTATTACTCAAAAAAAGTGCTTATTAGTCTCCTCCAAGTATTCCTCACAGAAAGTAAATGAGTTGCACATGTGGGTGGGCCAACTTTGTTTTCCGCACAAATCTAGAAAGATTTTCTATTGGAAAAAATAAGCTTTCTTGAGGATTATGTTATTTGCTAACAATAAATTGCAAATACTATGTGTGTGCGTGTGCGTGTGCGCAAATATTTCCCTGTAAATGGCCACAAAATAGGCATAATGTGATCATAGTAACTAGAACAAGTCAAAATGTAATCTGCTCAAGTGGCCTTCAAATGCAGCTCTATGTAGAATGCTTTGCAGAATCTATCTCTATAGGACTAAGGATGAGTTATTGTAGGCACAACCTTCTGCTCCAGAAAGAGCCATAACTCTTAGTCCAAACTGGGCAAAAGCTATCCTAGCCACAATCCTTAATTCTTCAGAGACTGTGCTGGCCATAGTCTCCATCTCTCCATCTGGTAATAGCTGCAAGCTATGGAGGGGACCCCAACTCACAAATTTATTATTTCAAGGGAAGTGCCAAGTCTCTCTGGAACTGGCAGGATACTATAATGAATAGGCTGTAATTCAGCTTTGTTTTATACCATTCAAACGCCATCAGCTTCCAGACACTGTGATAGGATTTTACAGCACTTGCAACCAGCCCATCGTTGGCCAAACAGAGTTAGATATAATCAACATATTAATGGTAGTGCACTCTAAATAACCAGATGTTTTTCTATACAGGTAGTCCTCAACTTATAACCAGAATTGAGCCCAAAAGTTCTGTTCCTGAATCATGTTAAATGAGTTTTCCCCATTTTATGACCTTTGCCACAGTTAATAGGTTAATCACTTCCAATTCTTAATAACACAGTTGTAAAGTAAATCAGGCTTCCCCATTAACTTTGCTTGTGGGAAGGTAACAAAAGCTGATCACATGACCCTGGGAAAGTACAACATCATAAATATGAATTAATTGCTAAGCATTCTTAAATCTGAAATACAACAGGTATAACCCATAAGAAATCTTATATTAAAAGGTCATTTATGTATATATGCATACATAGCCTATACTGCAAGATTAATTTTGGTTACAGCTACTGTGAAAAGCACAAAGTTGTAAAAATGTTGTAACACTGTCCTTCCAGCATCTTTTTAAAAAAACTTTAAAAAATAAATGGTATGATAATTTCAGGTGAGAGACCTATAACATCAGCAATTTGGTTTCCATTAACTTTCTTATTCAATCAGGAGTTTGTACAAGTCATTTTAACTCCATGCTACAGTTCATATTGGCTACATTTGTTTATTCCACTAGAATATCTACCCTCTTTTAAAATGTATTTATTTAAAAGCCAATGGGGGCATTTTAATATGTATCTGGGTCATTTGGCACCACATTTTTCAATACTCATGATGCTTCTAAACATACTGGAAAATAATTATGATATGCAGCAATTGAAAGTATCTAAGATCAGAACAAATGACAGAATTTTGACTAAGATAATTAATGACCTTGGATCACTTTAATGACCAGTGGATATTGAATACAAAAGGTATACTTAAAGAAAGCTCAGAAATCTAGGCAGAATTCTACCATACCAAATGCAAAAATATTTATCGCCATACATCTTTACTATTCCATATAAGATCTCCAAATACAGCCCAGATACTACGCTACTGATATACCATTGTAAGTGTATTTTAGTACTACTTTTTAAAAATGCCATAGTCATGTCAGGTTAAAAATTTTCAGTGCTAAAAATATAAATATCATAGAGATTTAAAGGATTACGATTAACAGTTTTAAGTGCTGCATTCTTCTTCATGGGATTTCTATCTTGTCTATCTCTCTTTGGAAAGTAGTTCTAATAACTGATTCTGATTTAACCCTTTGGCTATGTTTGGGAAAGGTTAGCACATTTCAGCTAGAGTGCTAGATCAAGATGTTACATTGGCATTAGGGAAAACTACTGTAATTTGTCCACCTTCAGCTCACTGTCTATGGAGATTCTCAGTCATCCAGGTCAGAGTTATCCAAAAGGTGCTTTTTCAAAAGTCATCTGAACTTTGTTTTTCCTTGAAGACATTTTCCTTCTCATCCAAGAAGCTTCTTCATTTCTGATTGGTCAGAACTTTCTTCAAAAGGAAAAACAAAGTCCAGTTGCCTTTTAAAAAATATATTTGGGACTTTGACTCTTTGGATCAGTCACTTTCTTTTTAGTACAATCTCTTTCATCGGATTGTTGCAGTCTGGAACAACAATAGAAGGCAATATCATTATGATAGCAAAAGTCTTAAAATAAAAAGTGGGGTCTGAATTTAACAAATTACCATGAGCTGCATATTGTCATAGCAATAGCAGTTAGATTTATATACCGCTTCATAGGGCTTTCAGTCCTCTCTAAGCGGTTTACAGAGTCAGCATATTGCCCTCACAGTCTGGGTCCTCATTTCACCCACCTTGGAAGGATGGAAGGCTGAGTCAACCTTGAGCCGGTGAGATTTGAACCTCTGAACTACAGATAGCAGTCAGCTAAAGTGGCCTGCAGTACTGCATCCTAACCACTGCGCCACCTCGGCTCAATTTTACTATCACTACTGTAGTATACAGTCTGAATCCATGACTACAAGCAAACTCAGAGATTATCAACGTATTATAATTTTTGGGATGAAATGTGTATATTACAGGACTCCTCAGAATATGGATAATAAAAGAGAACTGTTGCAATAAAGACATTTCAGCCCAATGGAGAGGGAAGCATAAGAAAGAAAGTCAGTGTAACGCTACCCAAATTATGGTAGGTGTAAGTTGATATTGAAAATTACTTTAGCTGGCCTTCACAATGGTATTGTATTATTTTATTATCAGTACCAATATTTGCCAAAATCCAAATGGTTCTTGTTCCTAAATTTGCCAGCCTCACATATACTTGTCTACATAAGAATCTATCCTTCAGTAATCAGGAACTCTGGAAGACAGTGGAGAGATACCACTTTAGAACATGGATGTCAAACTCACGGTGCAAGAAATTAGGAAGCAAGGTGGATCAAATGAATACAATACTCTCTGCAAGAATACCGCATATTCTGGGAGGCAGATCCAACCACCAATCAGCTGCTCATGCTAAATCAGACTGTGTTGAAGCTGACCAGGCTGTTTGTTGCTTGCTTCAAGGAGGCAAATTTTTGGGGAGACAGATTTTTCCCCTTGTTTTCGTCCCCAAAAGCTAGGTGCATCTTATAGTGCAGAGCATCTTATAGTCCAAAAAGTATGGTACTTGAAAATAGAGCTTGCTGTGACTTACGGCACCATAAGAGGATATGTGTGGTGTAAATGTAAAATAATAATATGAAAATATTGCTTCTGATTTCCAAATTTTATCTAACCAGTATAAGAGTGTTTTCCTTGCTACAAAAAGTTAAATATAGCTTATCTAAAATGTCTACAGTAAACCACTCACATTCCTATGTTTCTAACAAAAAAATAGTCCCTTTATAAGTCATATTTTCCTGCTTATTTAAAAAACTTACTTGCCTGATCCTTTTTGGTTTTTGTCCCAGTGGGGGGCACTGGCGGCATTCTCTTGAGTTATCTAGTGTTCATGTAGGTCAGTTGTGAGTCCAACCAATTCTCTGTCTGTCTGTCTGTCTCTGTCTGTCTCCCTCCCTCCCCCTCCCTCCTTCTCTCTCTCTCCCTCCTCCCTCTCTCTCTCTCTCTCTCTCTCCCTGCTCTCTGTGCCCCACCTCTCTCCCCTTCTCCCTCCCTCCCCTTCACTCTGTTCACAACACATATTGTGAGAGGGAGGGAGATAAATGTAATGAACTACAATTTTAAAAGTATTACATCTTCCAAATTGTGCTGGACCCAAACTGACAGGGAACCTAGACTCCCTGGGCTTGTGTTGTATGCATTTCACATGTAACTGTAATTGTACAAAATTATGATAGAACATTCATCATGTCTAAATAATGGAAGGTGCATATTGTTTGAATTACTAACACTCAAAACATTCAGTACAAGTCACTTGACATTAATTTCCTTGGTCAAATCTTTTTTGAAATAAGTCTGTTTTGACAAGCAATTTACCAAGTATCTTTGTAGAGAGAGCTAGGCTTGATGGGTTGTTGCATTAGCTACTTGACATTTGTCCCCAGTCAGACCGGATGCCACATGAAAAATTTACTCTGGCAAAGGGCTCCCAGGAATAAACAGTTCTCTAGTGTGGCTCACAGGGGAATCGACAAGGTGAGCAGAACTTCAACTTGTCACGGATGCACTGTTCTGACGAACATAAGTAGATGCTAATGGCTAAATCGTGACAGAATAAAGTCCCACAACCATATGGCTAATTGCCACAACAATATCTTCAGTGTTATTAATCAAGTTTTCATAGTGTGCCATGATAATTGGAATAATTAGAAGCTGCATAGGTATTGCTTTTTTCTCTCTGCCTCTCTTACACACACATGCAGACTCTGCAGACAAGCATCTAGAAGAACCACTATTTCTATGCTGCATTATTTAGTGCACATTTTTCAACAAATATGGTAGTTAATTAATGAATTCACTGTTTTTTCATCTGAATCTTTTATTACCAAGAGGGTTTCTCTAGGAATATGTGGATAATTAAATTAGTCCATTGTCTTCTACCCATAGTGGCTAAATTCCCACCATGCAACTTGGCTAGCTGTAGGCAGTTTATTTTAGAAAACGTATGTCTGTTATTTTATAAGTCATATGTAAAATAGAATATGACTGCTATCCCACTTACGTTTACCCTGAAGTAATCTTAATTGGAATCTATGAGACTTGACTCTGAAGTACTTCGTTACCCAATCATTCTTTAACAGGCTGCAAATATAAGAACTACATGCCAAACGTCTGTTGAAAAATTAAAAAATCATACATTAAAGTGTAGTGAACTTATATGCAGCTTTGTTTTAATTGCATTTAAAAAGCTTGCATGAAGCATATTTTAACACTGTCAAGTGCAACATAGCAGTTTAGTACTGTAAGAGCTCAAGAATGCTAAAAAATATATGCTACATCTGAATTAAAGATATTAGTAAAGTATCTATTTAGCATGTTTTGCTTAGGTGAGTGCTTAAATCATCATTGTCATTCATTTTGTATACTTGGTCTTTTTACAATTGAATAGGCAATGAGAAGCCACCCAGGATTTCCTAGGTACATGTATAAATAGCTATTGAACTGGTCAATGTAACTGAAAGATTAATGATAATGACTTTCTTCATGAATATATGAAGGCATTATTAGCCAAACTAATGGATAGAAATGGACTGCTGTCTATGGTCTTTGAAGGGCAGCTTAATTTAGTTTCAGAAGTTAATTTAGGCATAACATGAAATACTGTGGTGAAAATAAAACATTTTGCTTCTACTTTCTAAAAAGTTAGCTTTTCCTCGATCAAGAATTTCCAGAACAATATCCTTCATATGTTCTGTAGGCTGTATCAGAGGTGGGTTGCTCCCAGTTCGGCCCAGTTCGGGCAAATTGGTAGTGGTGGCAGCTTGAGGTTCCACCTACCCATCCAGACACTTCTACTCATGCGCAGAAGTGTTGTGTGCGAGCAAACTAGTAGTAAAAATAATGGAAACCCGCCACTGGGCTGTTTGACAAAGTGGCCTAAGCTCCTAGAATTGAAAACAGGTTTTGATTGAAGCTTAAAGCAGTCACCCCAATCTGGTGTTCTCCAGCTGGTCTGGAAGAACAACTTCCAAAATTCCTAACTAGGGTAGGAGGGCAGCTGGTACTTTTAATTCCAACCTATTGGGAGACCATAAAGCCAGGAAAGTGTGCATCATTAAAATATGTTCTAAAATTTGAGTTAATATTTTAATCAAATATTTACCTCTTCTTTTGTATCTATTCATGCCTAAGCCTTGCAGAAAGCTTTGGTAACCTAGTATGTGCTTTCTTTAATCTATTAATTTTTAATAGAAGGAAAAGAAACTTCATTTTACTCATAGAACTTTTTGTAGTTGTTTTTGGCACTAAACAGCTCACTAACAGTTTATCCTATCACATTACTACATGAGTGAATAGCAATCACTTACATGGGAGAAAATAAAGAAATGAATTCCTGCAAACAATTTTCTTGCTATTTTATCAAACTGTCTCTACTAGTTGGGGTTCCTTTTGTTTTTAATCACGTTTGAGTCCTTTTTCAGGCATTCGGTTTAATGCATATAGGGTTTCCCTCTGAGTAGAGAATGATCTGTGCATACTATTTCTATCCTTTTCTTTCATTGGCAATGTGTTCAATTGGGAGTGTGAAGAAGACTTGTAGTCTAAACATCAGTAGCCCACATACAAAATTCATGTTGGTATATATTAGATCTGGGACAGCATTTCTGCCATTGTCATGTTATATTGTCTATTAAAATTATAAATACATGTGAATAACTATGTGAATTCATGCATTCTTCCAGCAACACATCTTTCAGCATTCATGAATAAAAATGATGAAACCAAGATAGATTCCATAATATTAATAGTAGGTGATAAAACAGGATATAATTCTTGCACTGTTTTGTTGTATTTACCCTACTTCTTGTAACATAACATTAATAATAACTATTATTTTTAAAAGTCTTTTAACAGAAGCTAATGAAATAAAACTAAAGGAAGCTCTACCAACTTCAGGGAAAAGCAATAATTATCAAGATGCCACTTTGAATATGAGAGCCTTTTCCAGTTTAGATAAAGCAATCTGAGGCATATTTTATAGAGAATGAAAGTTATGAGAAGAAAATGCAATAGAGGAATGTGCTATTATGCTTTTATATGATATTTTTACAAAAACAATAATATTAATCCAATTCTGGCAAATTTTCCAAGATGTGTGAATTTTTTTTTGTATATTGTCAGATGAGGATAAACAAGTTGCCTATAGCATGTAAAAAATTATGTAATAGCTTGCAACCTTAGAGAAATATGAGAACTACACAGTCCCTGAGTTCATGTTAATAGAAGGTATCCTAAGATTTTTAATAGGAATGTATAATTAGTAAGAAATACTACTGACTTTATAAACAGTTAATATAGTTTACTTCTGAATTCTTTCATTGTCTCTGTGAAGTAAGAAATTATACAATTATACAAGAATATTTGAACACAATTTTTTTAAAGGGTGTGATATTAGTCTTGTTGGAAAACAAGTTTGGGACTTGTAGCAGTCATTGACATGGCTTGAATTTCAACATTTTAATCTGCATTATAAGGAAGTATTCCTTGGGTTTTGCAAGTATCAGAAAGCTTCATTTTTGCTACTTCTAAAATATACAGAAAATAGGGCACTATATCAGTATATGAATTGTACAAGGCAAATTCTTAATATTTCAAACATGGGAATGGGCTAATGGATTATTATACAATATCTAAAGACAAGTCCATATTTGACTTGCAACAATGGATCATTGATATGTGCCCTTTGTAAATTTTAGTTCTCTTTCAATAGAAATTGTCTCATATTCTTAAACTATTTTATACAGCATTGTGTACTATTTTTCATTTTGTTTCTCTTCTAAAAATTTTAACATCATGTTGTGATGGTATTCAAATCATGATTTGATAATATTCTTGTTAAGCACTTTTGTATTTTATTTATTTATGTCATACCATTGATCCAGTTATCTATGATAGCTGTATTAATTACATTTATTTTCAGTAATCCTTAATAAAAACAATTTCTTTTGAAAGTTTTAAATTTAATATTTTTAAAGTTATTCTAGAACATTAATATTTCTTTTTAAGGTCATTATTAAAATACCATTTGTGAGTAGTAATTTGGGATTGTTTTGCGATTAAGATTTAATTATACAGAAATCATCTGTAAAACACAGGACTATGTTTTTTAGAAAGGAAATAGTAATAAATATTACTGGGAGTTTTTTTTTAAAGTCCTTCAGAATTTTAGACTGATTTACAATTCTATGTTGGTGTGGTAAATACAAATTATTGTGTTACGAAATGTGATAAAAGGGTGCGCCGTCTTGAGTAGCAGTCTGCAGGTGTAGCAGATGTGAAGCTAGAATTAACAGGACAGAACTATAATTAAACTATACAACCATTCAAAAGAAAGGGACTCCTCTTGTCCAATGGTATCATTAAGTGAAACTTAGATTATATCTACATATTGGAAAGAACAGTAAAAGTGTGTTGATAAGTATAAAAACATTCCGACTCAGACATAATTCTTTAGCGGTTCTATTTTTTTATATAAGAAGAGAAAGCATGGTGTAATCTAGCCAGTTATAAATGTTAGGGAGCCTTGGTTTATGGATACTATTACAATGTTGCTGAAAAGGTACCAATAGCAGTTAGAATACAATAACTTTCAATTGTGTGAATTGCACATACCCATCAACTCTGCAAGGCCAATATGATTTCAAAAGCAGAGAAATCCTTTAACTCTGCTTAACATTTCTCAAGAGACAATTTAAAAACAAAAGAAAAAAGCACCAAACAGACTGACTTGAGTATCCACAGTTAATGCCACATCGTAAAATGATACAGAAGAAAGTGGAATTTCTGGTTTTTTTAAAAATTGAATCCTACTATGTCACAATATGTTTCCCTCTCCCATTTCACAGACACAAATGTTCTTTTTAGTATATTAATTTTATCTGTTTCTATGCAAATTTCTCACAATCTGTGAATCATAAGTTTGGTGAAAAGAAAAATTTCATTCACACAGCCCAAGTTACATTTGTAACACCCAAAAGAAATAATTTCTGTATGTAGTCACCAAGGCAAAATCTTCCACACATTTTGTACTTGTGCAGTACAAATAGCAGTAAATTGTGTAAAGATTCTGTGCTTTATCTTCCTTTTCAAGTTTTAGGAGTCCTGATTTGTAGCACTTGAGATATATATTATGTTTGTTTGTTTAAATTACATGAAGAATTTTATTATATTTCTGAATTTTAATTGCATCAGCTATAAGCATAAAATACAGCTGAAAGTTACTTCTGCATTGCATTTGCAATGGTTATAACTTGATAATATAAATGTCTATTTAGGATTGGCATTTGACATAGGATTAAAGCATTGGTTCAGTTACTTAGGATCGTTTAAAAGAAAGGCACACTTCTTAAACAATTTGATCAATTCCATAACAACTTTTTATAATTGAGCTTATCAGGAATATAAGATTGGTAGGCATACAAACTTCCAGTTTAATAGCCTTTCAAAATAGTGCTTTTATACACCTTAATACACTTCATTAATGCAGAATTTGACATTTTCTAAACCACATATTGGCTTACATACCAGGGGGGAAGGGGAATCTATTCTTAGAATTACTTTCATACAGAAAGTTCAAAAATGAATCATTAACGTGTTTTCAACTACAATCGTGAATCCAGTTAAGTATCATCAAGATATCTAATAAATTAAGAGGGGTCCTTGGTGCTCTCTGACCTTGCTTGTTTCCTTGTAGATGTTTCATTACCAA
This sequence comes from Thamnophis sirtalis, assembly GCF_051295495.1. Taxonomy (NCBI): domain Eukaryota; kingdom Metazoa; phylum Chordata; class Lepidosauria; order Squamata; family Natricidae; genus Thamnophis; species Thamnophis sirtalis. The sequence goes on along the minus strand of NW_028261384.1, from coordinate 44,331,035 downwards.
AACTAGGTAACATCATCAGTGCTAGTACAGAGCTGTCAGCAAATAGCACTCCGTACTAACACGATGTTACCTAGTTTGGGTAATGAAACATCTACAAGAAAACAAGCAAGCTCAGAGAGCACTAAGGACGCATCATGTCAACCCTGAGCTACAAATATTCTCCTTTATTAATAAATTAGTATGTATTGGATTTCTGTATAAATTATTATTTCTCATTTGTGATGTGCACTTTTTTATGTGTTCCTTGGAATTTCTTTCTAGGAGATGGATAAGGCTTCTATTTGGAAGAGAATTTCTCCTTCAGGACCTTCTTGTTGTGTGGGATGCATTATTTGCTGACAGCATCACTCTTGATTTAGTTGACTACATTTTCTTAGCTATGTTGCTATATATTAGAGATGCCTGTAAGTATTCTTATCATATCTAAGTAGTACATATAACTTGTTCTTACACAATGTGCATTACTTTTCTACTTGAAATATAGTTTTTTTTTAAACTGGAAATAGATGGTATCTAATTGTTAGCATATGAAAGCAATTACATTAATAGTAAAAATCATGTTAACGCTCATATTCCTTCTATGCTTGTTTTCATATACAGAATTCTAAATAGAATTGCATTATGTAGTGTTCAAAGTAAGTATAGATCGCCACCTTCTGCCAGATACTACAAACTGAGTAAAAATCTATTTCATTATTGACATATTTTGCAATTCCTTTCTGTCCTTTTTTCTATTAACTATTTAATATGCCATTTATGTATTTAATTAATTCAGAATGTTTATCATAATTTCAGAATTTATAGAGGAAACTCTTTTTTAATTAAATGCACAATCTATTACATGACATTTGGCATTAAAAAATCTTTCTTAGGCAAATATAGGAATCTTGAGCAATTTAGAAGTAAATAAAAGACATTTGTAATACAATTCAAATTTATCTCAGTTGTTTGATGAACTTGCTTAAAGTACAAGATAAATAAAATAAAAAAATAATATTAATTGGACCATCCAGTTTAGGAACCTACTACCATTATAAATGTAAAAATATATAACATCTTGATAAATTCTAAAAAATCAGTGTTCTTTAGTTGATCTGAAGAAATTACCCAAGTCTCCAAAAACCTATATACCCTTTTAGAACCAAATCTTGAAAATATTTATGTTACTTTTTTAAAAATAATATTCTATTGCATCACATTGTTTAATTCTCAACACTCAGAAAATATGATTCTCAACACTCCAAATATATATTTTGATTTTATCTAAAAATTAGTTCAGCTAATACATGTATTCCCAGTCCCAGTTAAATGTTCTCTTTGGTCAGCTTGTTTTCTAGATCATGTTGAATTAATGCTCATACATTTTTGTAGGTTCCACCACAAAAGCGCGTAGGACAAAAGCGCGCTCGACAAAAGCGCGCTGTGACGTCATCACAGCGCGACGAAAAAGATCGAAAAAATGTAAAAATAAAGCTAAAACCTTCCCCTAACCCCCCCAAACCTAACCCTAAACCTAACCCTAACCCTAACTCTTAACCTAACCCTAAACCTAACCCTAAACCTAACCGTTAAAGTAACGAAAAACGTAACGCTAACCCTTATCCTAACCCTAACGCTAACGCTCTAAAGCTAACCCTAACCCTTACCCTTACCCTAACCCTAACCCTAACCCTAACCCTTACCTTTATGTGAATCGGCTTGCTTTAATTTAATTTTTATTAATTTTTATTTGAATTTTTCGATCTTTTTCGTCGCGCTGTGATGACGTCAAAGGCGCGATTTTGTCGATCGCGCTTTTGTCGTCCGCGCTTTTGACGGGTCACGATTTTTGTATACTATAAAAATGTATTTCTTTTATTTTAAAAAAACACAGCTCAATTCTAAGTTTTTCTGCACAACAGCAGTGAAGCAGAGAATATTGAGTTTAAACCTCTGAACTAACATAATGGGAAGCCTGCAAAATGAATATTTTTTACCCCATCTCTTACAATGCTAAACACTTTGGAAAGTCTTATGACAAAGTAGTTGTAGTTTGTGACAGACTTTGAAGGCTTTATACGCCTTTCCCAGCTTTATATTAACAATAGGAATAGACTAGAAATAAGTTGAAAGCCAGGAGATGAGATTATAAAATAGAGCATTAATTAACAGAAGTAATTAATAGAAGGATTTGGAAGTATAGTACTTCTAATTTAATATTAGTAATTGGACCATCCAGTTTAGGGATCTACTTAACTTATTTCTACTTAATAGAAGTAACTTGTATTATGTCTGAACTTTTATTTATCAATCTTTGAATATTCTAATTCAGGTAATTTAAGAAATTGCTAATTCTTAAAGGTCTGATTCTCAATGATCCATTGTTATCCCAAAGATGCTTTTCTCAAAAAGCACTTTCTTGTTTGTTTGCTTTTTATTTTTTAAAAAATGCTTCTCATTTAAGCAGAACTGAAGAAAGTTCTTGGATGAGAAGTGAAATTTTTAAAAAAATCCAAGGAAATCCAGTTGCCTTTTGAAAAAGCATCTTTGGGATAATCATCATGACCTGAAAGACTGACAATCTCTATTGACATTTATTTTTTAAGTAGATTGGAAAGTACCATTTTCAAGAATAATAATGTACAAAATGAATACAGGTAGTCCTCACAACAGTTCATTTAGTGACTGTTCAAAGTTACAGCAACACAGAAAAAGGGTCTTATGACTTTTTCCATAGTTATAACCTTTGTAGCATCCCCATGATCATGTGATCAAAATTCAGATGTTTGGCAACTGACTCATATTTATGATGGTTGAGTCCTGGGATAATGTGATCCTCTTTTGCAAACTTCTGACAAGCAAAGAGAAGAAATTCTCTTAACCATGTTACTAACTAAACAACTGCAGTTGTGCTGTTGTAACTTTGAACAGTCACTAAATGAACTATTGTAAATCGAGGTTTTACTTGTCGTCCTGGCCCAAAGTTTATTTGTTCGTTTGTATGTTTCCTTACAAATAATTCAAAGAGGCAAGCATAACAAACTCCCCTTCACCTCTTATTTTTCCTACAACAACCCTGTGAGGTGAGTTGGGCTGAGAGAGTGTGACTGGCCCAAGATCACCCAGCTGCCCTTCATGATAAAGCAAAGACTAGAACTAAAAGTTTCACACTTTTTTAGCCTGGTAGTTTAATCATTAAATCAAACAGGAAAGGACAAGGTAAACATAAAACCAAGTTTTTAGAATCTTCTTGAAGACTAACAGAGTTGGGGGTCAACCAAATTTCAGAGAAGGCATTATTCCAAATAGCTGACACCTCAGCAGAAAAGACATCTCTGTTATGAGCCTCTCGTTCCTTTTAATTAATGAATGGAGAATTTGCGCCCCTCCACATTTTCCTAAATCAAAATTCTTTATAATTTTCCATGCTAGCTGGGACTTCTGGAAAGTAGAGATATTTAACAATATCTCATAGATTCAGGATTATAATACCTAAATTGACGCAAGAAAACAATATGCAGTTAAGCGTCACATACTACAGTATATTCTGTAATAGTATTTTCCAGATCTTCTGACATAGGAGATTAGAGTTGAAAAGGCATAGGAAAGTGTGGATGACATCTAGGCTAATTTGTAAACAAGCATAAGTGAAATTCCTGTTTGTTGCTGATTATAATATGCACTTCAACTCCATTCTTAATATGAATATTTTTAATGTTAAAATTGCATTGCAAATGATGTTTTTATGAAATGCCCCTACATATTTTCAGGAATGCAAATAGATTAGATAAAAAGTAAAGAAAGTTTTACCAGATGATTCTACTTATAGCTTACATATATTAAAAAAAACATGTTTCCATTAGGGTTTAATCATATAAATGAATTATGGGACCACCCAAATGTGACCAATTGAATGTACAACTAGATATTTATATGTCCATGCCAAACATTATATGATCTCTGATTATTTATTTACATGGTCTATGAAATATATTTCCAAAAATTCAATATTTTGAACAAATATGTAGGTAATGTAAGAACTAGCATACATTAACTGGTATCACTTCATTCATATTGAGTGACTATAATGCTCTCTATATTGAGAAGAAACTTCTGTCCAAGTTATTCCTAAAATTGCATAATATTTCTTGTGATTTATTGTGCATAGAAAATGCTTTTTGTTTTGTCAAAAAAATATGAGGAGACAACAGTTGCCCAACATGGAATACTTATACAAGACTTCTTAAAGACTTGCAGTGTGGGGGCATTCACAACTTCTGGAGGCAAGCTGTTCCACTGATTAATTGTTCTAACTGTCAGGAAATGTCTCCTCAGTTCTAAGTTGCTTCTCTCCTTGATTAGTTTCCACCCATTGCTTCTTGTTCTGCCCTCAGGTGCTTTGGAGAATAATTTGACTCCCTCTTCTTTGTGGCAACCCCTGAGATATTGGAACACTGCTATCATGCCTCCCCTAGTCCTTCTTTTCATTCAACTAGACGTACCTAATTCCTGCAAGCTCTTCTCTGCACTCTTTCTAGAGTGTCCACATATTTTTACATTGTGGCGACCAAAACTGAATGCAGCATTCCAAGTGTGGCCTTATCAAGGCATTATAAAGTGGTATTAACACTTTATGTGATCTGGATTCTATCCCTCTATTTATGCAGCCTAGAACTGTGTTGGCTTTTTTGTCAGCTGCAGCACACTGCTGGCTCATATTTAAATGGTTGTCCACCAGGATTCCAAGATCCCTCTCGCAGTTTACTACTATTGAGCAAGGTACCACCTATACTGTACCTGTGCATTTTGTTTTTCTTGCCTAAATGTAGAACCTTACTTTTTTCATACCATTGAATTTCATTTTGTTAGATAGTGCTCTATGTTCAAGTTTGTCAAGATCCTTCTGTATCTTAGGCCTATATTCTGGAGTGTTGGCTACTCCTGCCATCTTGGTATCATCTGCAAATTTGATGAGTTCCCCATTTATACCCTCATCCAAATCATTGATGAAGATGTTGAAGAGTACTGGGCCTAAAACACAGCCTTGGGTACCCCACTGCTTACTTCCCTCCATGTAGATGCAGTTCCATTGAGAACTACACGTTGAGTGCTACATACATTTCTGTCTTTAACCTGAAGCCTACTTTTACTTTTTGAAGTCTACTTTATTTAAAATATAGTGCCATCCCAAGTGCCAAAACTGCTAGATTTATCTAATTTTACTTATTTTAAGGCCTGTTAGTCCCAGAGATCTGTTGATCAAATCTCATTCCAGTGGTGAAATCTAAAATATTTTCCTAATGGTTCTGTGGGTATGGCTTAGTGGGGTTCATGTGACTGGGTGGGTGTGACTATGTAGTTATGTGACTTGGGGGGGGGGGTTGTCAAAAGACAGAAACTCACTTTAACAATGTCCTGCTGGAAAAGAGGGTTGGACTAGATGACCTTCAGGCCCCTTCCAGCCCTGGATTGCTGTGCTCTTTCAAGGTATCCTCTGAAACTGCATCTAATGCCAGATTTATGGTCCTTCCTCCCTCTCCTTTTTCCCTCCCTCCTTTTCTTTCTTTCTTTCTCCCTTCCCTCCTTTTTTTTCTCCAATCCCTCTTTCCTTTCTTTCTTTCTTTCTTTCTTTCTTTCTCCCTTCCCTCCTTTTTTTCTCCAATCCCTCTTTTCTTTCTTTCTTTCTTTCTTTCTTTCTTTCTTTATTTCTTTATTTCTTTCTTTCTTTCTTTCTTTCTTAGCATCTCCCTACCCCCTGTTTTTGGCCTAGCAGGCCTCTGGGAAGCCTTCTGGGAGCAAAAATGGATCCAAATGCTAAAAAAAAAGTTTAAAAAAAGTTCCTACCATTGAGGAGCTGATCATCGGAACTTTTTTAACTTTGTTAAGCAATATTTAACTACCGGTTCAGGCAAACCAGCACGAACCAGTAGCATTTCACTCCTGTCTCATTCCAATAATAAACCATTTTGTCCTTCAATTTAAACATCAGATGTTGTTATTTGTCAGAAATCAATTTGGAATAAAATGTTGACCTTAATTTATTATTGATTGCCAGCACTAATTTTGGTAATAATATTGTGAGCATTTTGAAAAGATGAGAGTCAGCTCAGATTGGAAATGTTCCTTGTTAAAATAAGTTCAAATAAAACGTTTTTGAGAGATTTCCTGTATCTTTTAAAAATAAATGGAATTACTCTGTTAACTCATCAATTAATTTTTATTTCAGTCTTGCATAATATAAGGCATATATCAATGTTTATTATGCCTTTTTTTCTGCCTTGAAGGCTGGGATAGTAGTTCTTGTCCCAGGCTTCAGACTAGGGTGGGTGAAGCCTTTTTATTTCATGAATCATCTTAAGAGTCAACTAATATAATATAATAAAAAAATTAAAAATTATTAAAATTATTAAATCCTTGATTATGATTTGAATTGTTAAATTTCTACCTGCCTTAGATTGTGAATGTAACTAGATAACGCATTCATAATAATAACCATATAGGTCCTTGCGAAGGATTCTGTAGCTGGACAAAGATACCAAATCTAGACTAATTTGGTGACTGTACAACCCACCCATAATAATGCAAAGTGTTATGTATAAAGTTGTGCATATTTTTATCTTGCATTTGTAATGAAAAAATTACAGAAAACAAAGAAGACAGACTACAGGTTAGTATTCTCTAAGGAGCAAAATTTCTGGCTGCCATTAGCTACTCCATGGAAACCCTCTTTGCATGTTTAATATATTAGTATTTTTTGATGCTGAGGAATGCTTAACATCTGGCAGACTCCTATTTGTTTTTTTTTTCAAGCACTGATGAAAGAACAGTTTCTTCTCTGCTTACTTCACTGTATAGACAGTATCTTGTGGTTCATTCTTTTATGAAAAATTGATTTGTATTTGCAGTTTTTTTCCATTTTTGAAATACTGTATAAAGTAGACATTTCATCTCTCTCTCTCCCCTTCTCTCTCTCTCTCTCTCTCTCTCTCACACACACACACACACAAACACACACACACACACACACACACACACACACCGAAAAACCAAAACATTATTTAACCAAACCAAACCAACATGAATTTAATGTCTAAAATAAATAAATAAAAGGCTGGGTTGTTTTTTTTAATTGCAACTGTGTGCATTGCTTTTCAAACTATCCCTGGATTATATCAATTGCTGTTTTTTTAATGAATTTTTTAATGATTACTAACTTTGGGAAAAGCTGGAAGCATTTTCATGGTGGCGCAGTGGTTAAAAGCAGCACTGCAGGCTACTGCTAGATCAGCAAGTCAGCGGTTCAAATCTCACCGGCTCAGGGTTGACTCAGCCTTCCATCCTTCCGAGGTGGGTAAAATGAGGACCCAGATTGTTGGGGGCAATATGCTGACTCTCTGTAAACCGCTTAGAGAGGCCTGAAAGGCCTATGAAGCGGTATATAAGTCTACTGCTATTGCTTGCTAAGATTTTTTTGCAGCTGGCCTTTACCTATGCCACCAACACCAGTTTAATTAATAGTTCTGTGGAATATGATACACATTTACTGTTTATATCCTATATTGCTGCTTCAAACATGGTGGGAACAAGTACTATCTTAAATGATGCCATTACTGCTGTTGTCAAAGATCTGAGCAGGAAAACCTGGTTTAAAGCATGTAGTTTAAGCATGTCTGCTGGGGAAAAAGGCTCAGCAGACTCCAGATTAGTAAGAGCATTCAAGAAATTACTAATAACTTGACCTATTTCAGTTCACAGAAAAGCAACTATTCATTTTCACCGCTTTGGCATTGCATTCCACATATGACAAGACAATTTATATAATCTCCATCCCTCTGTCCCAGGATGGCAATCAACATATTGTTGCAACAGAAACTAAGTAACCACTATTCAGGCAAAGAATTATTAAGAAACAGGATCAGAGGTATTAATCCTCGCTATTAGGCTTCAGGATTTAAAAAGTAGTACCACATAAAGATACTTATATAATTTTATCTGTGGAAAATAATGAGAAATTGATGCTGACATTGTGTAGCATTATAAACCTTTAAAAGCCACTAATTACTATCTTTTTAAAATTTGCTTGAACAAGAACATTTTTGCAATTGTCTGCTAACAAATTTAATAATGAATCATATCTTATAATTTAAAATATCTTTATAAATTTAATAAAAATTACATAAGCATCTTGATTTTTTATCATATTGAGAATTTAAGGTGCAGTAAATAATAAAGTTGACCATTCATGTAACTTTTCCATAAGCTATATTTTGCTTTCTTTGTTACAGAATTTTAATATGAGATACAAAAATTTATTTAAACATGCTGATTTGAGGATAAATCCTATTAAATATAGATGAAATTACTTATGGCTAAATATAGTTATCTACATTATTCCCAAATTCATTGGCTTATATAGAAGTGTAATATTTTGTCATTTTTTTCATGTGTTTAAATTTTTACTATTATATTTATTAGGTAATTATATTTATTTATGCTCATTTTGAATGAATTAGTACATGCCAGTACTAATACTGCAAATTTAAGCACATTTACTAAATGACTAAAATGTAAATGAACACAATGGGTTTTATTAATTTTTCTTTATGAGATGTATCTCTTCATTAAACCTTAATGGACCTCAAGGTTGCTTTTTAGTGATACGGACGTTAATTAACTCTAATATTTCTCCAATAGCCATATTTGAATAAATATAGTTTTTTAGTTCCTCACCATTGTTCATAGTTATTTATGTACAAGAGTTTCTTGATTGCTCTTTTATAGCACCTGTAACTAATTTACTGTCAATATTCTGATCATTATTGAATCCATTCCATTCACCAAAATTATCTTTAAAAATCATATCATACCGTCATTTTTCCAAGAGACAATCAACAGAAGAAATATAAAATCTGGTTTCAGTTACGATGTTAAAAAAGAGTGTTTGAAGAAAATAAATCAAACATCACTTCAGAAAACCCATTAAGAATATGCTAACTACTTTCAACATTGTTTATAAAACAATGTTGAAGGATTTCTTATCATAACTGCCTTTATAGTGTGCTACATTTCATTTGATTGGTTCTATATAATGCACAGTCCATTTATTATATTCAGCAGAAAGATATCTTGACTGAGCCCTTTGTATTCTATTCATTATAGTAACTTCAAGTAGAAAGAAAGAAGAAAGCAGGTATCTATACATGAACAAGAAAAACAAAAGAAAAAAGAAAGTGAACAGATAAAGAATGAGTAGGATAAGTGAAAGCTTTATAAATGAAAGCAGATGTATAAAATTACAAGCTGTCAGATCAGCAGCAGAAATGAAGATGATAAAGTGCCTCCAACTATCAATTATAAATATTCATTTTGCCTTGTCCTGCAACTTTTCCTCATAAACCTCTTCAGATAATGATGGAAAGGCACCAAATGATGACTCACATGGAAGAAGAGGGGGACAGAATCATTCTCCTAAATGTCCAATTCTGTTAAACAGCCAATATATTTGTATGATTTTCATTTAGTTGAAGTGATTTTTTTTCCATGTTCTCCCAAAAAAATTCTCTAAGATTTATAATTAGAAAAGAATAGTGAAATGAATAGTGTTTAGATAACTTATATTTAAAAAAATAATTGAAGTTATTCTAAAATATGTTTATAAAATATTACTACCTATAGATGTTTCGTAGTGCAAATAATTTTAGAGTAATAATCATAAGCTGCTTAGACAGATATAGTGTCAAGATTTAGACTGTCCAATAGAATTAAAGCAGTTTACATAGTATACCTAAAGATAAGTATTTAATTTTACTTGTAATTTTGTTTGATTTTCCTATCATGCCAGATAGTCAAATGGCAACTTGGCTTGCTTCCTAGAATTAAAAATCTAACAATTTAATTTTAAGAAAGATGTGGATGATGTTGTGTTTGTTATGAACAGAAAGAAATCAGGTTTGTTCTCAATTGTTTGGGAAGTAAATATATTGAAAGTAATGCTCTAGTATTTGATGGTATTATTACTAAGTTAGTTCCAGTTTAGAATGAATGGAAATGAAAAGTATAGTTTTAAAATCTCACCACCAGTATCCCAAAATGATAAAGTATAATCCATTATCAGTTCTCTTCCATCTGATTACTTAGTATTTTTAATTACCGGGATGATGAAATATAATCTGTTTCTCCTTTATTTGATGGACCAAATATTTATAAATAATGTGAAGCATTATTTATCTGTCTCTAGAACTATTCTGCTGGAATGGGGTTTGCCTTCATCCTGTACCTACATGCCAGAGATTCTAGGTTCAACTGTCTCTTTACTGTCTGGGAAGGAGCTCCTTCCTGTTACGCTTTGGAATGCATTCCACCAGACACCTTTTCCTTTCTCTACCTATCAGTTTTATCCTACTCCTGGCTCTTCTCTCTTCTCTTCTTTTCTGAATTTTCCTTTCTTTTCACTTCTGCCTCATAAGGAAATGCCAATTAACTCTTGGCTCTTTTTATATTCAAGTAACTACCAGGCATTTAATTATAGTGTTTTCCTTTCTTTTCTTTTCTTTTAGTAATATCAAGTAATTATCAGACTTGCTTGGGCCTTCTGATGCATTATCCACCTATTGGAGATGTTCATTCATTAATCTTGAAAGCCCTTTTTCTCAGAGATCCAAAGGTAAGTTATGCTAAATTTTGTCAATTGCCAAATTTTAAAATCACTAATGGAACCCCCAAATAGTATTAAACAAGTGAAATTGGGAATAAGAAAGTGGAGAGATGTGTTGAGCTTAAAACAAAGCAGCCCAATTCAGAAAGATAATCAAAAGACCTTATATGTCAAAGTTTGGGTGATAATTCAGGATATATCAGAACAGACTGCATTAGATGGGCCACTTGGTACAAATCTGGTGCTTGTATAAACTATTTCACTTTTCATTCATACAAATCATGATTGGTTAGAAACCTAAATGATTGTTTTCAGATTCATATGTGACTGAAATTACTGAGAAATGCATTTCACTATACCCATGAGGCGAACCTATGGCACTCATGCCACAGGTGGCATGCAGAGCCATTTGTTAGGGCACACCAGACGTTACCCTGTCAGCTCCAGCGCTCATGCACGGGTTGGCCAGCTGACTTCGCCCTTCTTTTTTGGCCATTTTGGTCTACCGGAGACTTCCCTGAGGACTCCAGAGAGCAAAAAACCACCCAACATGCAAACCTGGAAGTCCGGGTTCCCTTTTTTTGCCCTCTGGAGCCTTCAAGGAAGCCTCCTTAAGGCTATATGCGCAACCCAGAAGTTCAGGAACAGTGACTTCTGGTTTGTCTGTAGGGCTGTTTTTCGCTCTCCGGAGGCTTCAGGGAAGCCTCCTGAAGGCTCTGGAGGGAGAAAAACGGCCCTACGGACAAACTGAAAGTCACCGTTCCCAAACTCCTAGAAAGATTCTGGAGCCTGGGTTGGGTGAAAAAAGTGCGCCAAATGGGTGGGGTAGCGCACACATGCACGCTGGGGTCACACACATAGCATGGGTGTGACATGCCTGTACACAACCCCTCTGCATTCCCCCGCTTATGGCACGCGATTCAAAAAAGATTAGCCGTCTCTGCACTAGACTCTCCTCTGTATAACAGAATGTGAATCAAACGCATATTTTAAAAATTATATCTATGTATTTGACAAATACTGATAGTTGTTAACTTACAACAGTTTATCATTCAAAGTTATAATATCACTGATCCTAAATGACCATTTTTCACACTTCTGACCATTGCAGCATCCCCATGGTCATGTGATCAAAATTCAGACACTTAGCAACTGACTCATATTTATTACACTTGTAGTGTCCTGGTGTCATATAATCATCTTTTATGATCTTCAGACAAGCAAAGTCAATGGGGAAACAAAATTTACTTAAAAACCATGTTACTAACTTAATAACTATAGTGATTTACTTAACAACTTGTGGCAAGAAATGTCATAACTTGGAGCAAAATTCACTTAACAAAAGGTTTTGCTTAGCAGCAGAAATTTTGACTCAATTGTGGTCATAAGTCGAGGATTACCTGTAACAGATGTTTTATGCTTGTAATGGAAGATACATGTGTGTTTGACAAATTGCAGTTTTTTCCCTAAGAAGACACAAAAATGTATCATTGTAAACACATATTAAAGCTTGTAATAAATATAATTGTATTTGTATTTTATATTTGTAAATTGCCCATCTCCCTTGAAGAGAGGCTCTGGCAGTGTTCAATTTAATGTAACCATAAGTAAAACAACATATAAAATTTAACATTAAAATCCATGTATATGGAATGAAATACAGTTTGGGCATCAAATATCCTTACCTTTTTAAAAGCAATTTGCAGTTGTGATCGTACTTCTAGAGAGCCATTTTTGCAATCTGAAGTCTTAATGCACAATTCATAGTTAATGTTTTCTTGAAGAATGTCTTTAAATAGGCTCTAATAGCTGTGTATGACACATAGAACTTATTTTAATGTTAATTTTTCCAACCTCTTTCATGTGTGTGAAATGTTTGTTTTAATGCTAAACAAGCTCAAAGCATCCAATAATACATCTTAAATCTATGAAATTTAAAGCAGAAAATAATGTAGTTTTAAAATGTTCTTCAGTAGCAGGATAAATATAACTATGGATTTTATACTGAGTGCTCTGGAAATAGACAATAATAAAAAATGGTCAGGAAAAAAATTGTTACATGAAACAATGTTTTTATTTTTCTGTATTTAAAAAGACACCTATTTCTGTCCTCAAAAAAGACAGATTTCTCACATGGCTGTTTGGTTTTTAAACACGGCCATTACTGGCATACTCTGGTGCCTATAATTTAAACTGAGAATATCAAAATAACACTCAGGTGCATAAAAGTACTCCTAGACAGTATCTAGCAAATTCTATGCCTCTCTTAATTTTTTTACAGCATCAGACTTTCTTCCAAAAGTCTTCATTCCAGAAAGTACCTTTTTTAAAAAACTGCACAAAGAAAATGGAAATGTCTCAGAGAAGGGTTTATGGACTTCTCTTGTTCTCAAATACAGGAACAAAACTATTAATTTAAATTAAAGGAATGCAATTTCTAATCAAAAATTACAGAAAAATGTCCTAACAGTGAGTGCATTTCAACAATGGCAACAATTACATAAAGAGATTATACGATTTCTCCCCTTCTTTGGATTTTTCAAAAAATTAAACAGCTACCTGGGATTGTTTAATCTGGATTCCTCCACTGGGCAAGGTCCAAATGACAGTTTTTAATTCTCTATTGTATGCTTTTGTTAATGTCTGTTGATGCCAAATCAACCCTAAATTCTAAATATATTTGTATAAATTTTGAATGATTGTATCAAAATTCATTTGGTCTTGACTACTATCTTACTCATTGCAAGTAGAAAGTCTGTGATTTCAGCTGCAATATTTACAAAACACTGTTGCTTACAAAACCAAACTACTAGAAGAACAAAATCAATGTTTCTTAGAACAAAGGTAGCCTGCAGAAGTTGGATTAAAGTTAATTGCACTTGGAGTAGACGCTTTGAAGTCCGTGTGCCTTAATTTAGTGTATAATTTAAATCCCAGAAATTTCATTAGGACTTCTCCAAATTTCCTAAGTCTTGATCCAGCTCAGTGTACAGTACGTGGGGACCTATTAGGTTATGGAGGGTAAACTCCGAAATTCTCTTTTACTTAATACATGTATTCAGAATATATACTGTATATATTACATTCCATACAGGCTGCACTTCTTCAGAGTAAAAGTATGTTTCTAAAAATTACTTTGATACAGATTGATAAGATTTGAATGAATATTGTACCTTGTAAGAAATGAATAAGCGGAGTGGTTTCTTTCCCCCCTTCCCTCCAAGGTATTTTGGTTCATCACAAGCTTTAAATGGAAAATAGGCATGGCAATCACAAAAAAATAAAGCTATTAAAAACAGTTCTAACTTGAGTTGTTCAAATAAATTTAAAAAAAAACAATTAGAAACAAAAGTAATAGAAAATGAACATATTGTGTTCCTTAAATAACCAGATGTTCTTTTCTTCCTGAAGGCAGTCAAGCCTATGAATAAAAGGTTGTTTTAAGTTAACTGTGAATTTTGCAAATCTGTTTTACCCCATAGCAAATAAAATTCTAACACAGCAACAGAAGCAAAATCATTTCATCTTTGTATGTGGCTAAGGTTGTTTTAACCTTATCACTATGACAATATGAAACTCAACAGTAATACAGACTATTTCCATTTCAGAAGTTATGCAAAGAATTATCAACTACCTTTGATCAGAATGCTCATAGCACTTGTGTGAAGTATTTATCCCAAAAGAAAGTCTTATGAATCTCTGAGCAGTGATATGACTGTAGCTGAAGTAAACTAAAAGTAAAATAGTGTGATGTATGTTATTACCAGAAAGAAACTTTGATTTTTATATCCTTTTATTTTTTTTCTAAATCTATTTAGGGCAATGAATAGATTTAAGGCCATTTAATCGATCAGTTCCAGAAATGTGTAGCAGACAAAATCCTGGATAAATCATTTGGAACAAAGTTTCCATATATGTGTCAAGGATTATTCCATCCCTGTTTATATATTGATCGACCATGAACATGGTACGATCAAGTTTATCCTAGGGATCACAGAGATTAAAGATTTTCCTTTTTGGTGTCTTGATATTTTCCATCTCTTTCAAAAAAATTTATGAATATTGGCAGAGCCAGACTTTGTCTCACCCTGTGTAAAAGCTTATTGCAGGCAGGTAGGCCTTGTTTTGTAGGACAGCAGTCTCCAACTTTTCTGACTTTGTGGACCAATCTGGGGGGAAAGGGGATGGTTCTGTGTAAGTAGTAGGTGTGCATGCATGCATGTGCATTTGCACAAATGGTGGGCATATGCACCTGCTGCTTCTACAAATGGAGCTATGCGCACAAATTAAGCTATGTGGATGCTTACCTGCTGCTTCTGCTGCTTGATTCTGAATAGGCCACAGCCCAGGGGTTGGGGATCCCTGCTGTAAGAACTAGAGTCATTTCTTTCTACATATCCAGCAAAGGAGCTATCTTCCACTATCTCAGAAAATGTGCCCCACTTGCTATGAATGGACTCTTCAGGTGGGGAAAGAATGAAACCCCAAACTCTAGAGCCATGATGGTGAACTTAGGAGTCATATTTGGTGGCATGCCAGCTGTCAGCTCCGGCGTGCACCAGCCAACTGATTTTTCACATTTCTAGAGGGCCAGAGGAAGCATTTTTTTTGCCCTCAGGAAAGCCTCCAGAGGCTGGAGAGGGCAAAAATGGCCTCCCCTGCCCCTGCCCGGACGCCCTCTGGAAACTTGGGGGCAACCAGAAGCTTGGAAATTATTCATTTCCGGCTTCCATGGAGCCGAGGGAGGCCATTTTTGCCCTCCCCAGCCTTCAGGAAAGTCTCCGGAGCCTGGGAAGGGGGTCACGGGGGGGGGGGAATCGCACACACATGTGCAGTTGGGTGTGGGATTGAATGGGCGCGTACACACAATAGCTATAATACTCAGTAGTGTCTGTGGTCCTGTAAATCCAGATTGGCTGAGTATATATGCCATTATCAATTTTGGAAAAACTTCATGAACTTATTTTTGTAAAAGAATTAGACATTCCTAAACAATCAACAAGCTCTTGTGATTGCATAAACCATTCATAGGAGGGGGAGCTCAACCTAGGCCCAAGATCTATTGGTTTTGGACATGGAAACACCTGGATTTCTACCTTGCCCATGCTTTCAGATTCTACTAGTGTTGGACCTTAGATAGCTTCAAATCCATGAGCCTCAAATTATTTGATTGAGTGATAAGTTTTAGTTCCCTTTGTAAAAGGCACATTTTGATTTCTATTTTTAAAAATCCTAATAGAAGAAAAGAAGGTTCTAAAGTCTTACCACCCCAAATAGGCTGATTTCTAATATGTGTTTAGCAAGCAAAAGACCATAATTTAATTTAATTTAATTTAATTTAATAAATTTATAGGCTGCCCAATCCCAAAGGACTCCGGGCGGTTTACAGAAAAACAAACTTCAAAAAATAAAGAATTAAAAACAGAGGAAACAGTTTAAAAAGCACATCATACATCCACTCTGGTCGGGGCTGGACCTCAGTCATGAGGTCAACAGCCCCAGGCCTGTCAGAAAAGCCAGGTTTTGATAGCCTTTCGGAAGGCCATGAGATGGGTAGGGTCCAGATCTCTGGGGGTAGTTCATTCCATAGGGTCGGAGCGCCTACAGAGAAGGTCCTCCCCCAGGGAGCCGCCAGCCGACATTGTCTGGCTGATGGCACTGGAGAAGGCCCACCCTGTGCGATCTTATCAGCCGTTGGGAGGTATGCAGCAGAAGACGGTCTCGCAGATATCCGGGTCCTAGGCCATGTAGGTCTTTAAAGGTAATAACCAGCACCTTGAATCGCGTTCGGAGACCGATAGAACGCCAGTGCACCTCGCGGAGGATAGGTGTAACGTGGGTGTATCTTGGTACACCCAGTATCGCTCGCGCGGCTGCATTCTGAACTAATTGTAGTCTCCGAACACTTTTCAGGAGCAGCCCCATGTAGAGCGCATTACAGTAGTTAAGTCTTGAGGTGATGAGGGCGTGAGTGACTGTTTGAAGTGCCTCCCGATCCAAATAGGGCCGCAACTGGTGCACCAGGCGAACTTGGGCAAAGGCCTCCCTGGTCACAGCCGACAGGTGATGTTCTAATGTCAGCTGCAGATCCAGGAGGACTCCCAAGTTGCGGGCCCTCTCTGAGGGGTGTAAATTTTCACCCCCCCCCCAGGCTTAGGGATGGACTATCTGGGCGGTCCTTGGGGGGCAGCATCCAGAGCCACTCGGTCTTGTCAGGATTGAGTGCAAGTTTGTTCACTCCCATCCAGACCCTGACAGCTTCCAGGCTCTAGCACATCACTTCCACCGCTACGCTGAGCTGGCATGGGGTGGAAAGATACAGCTGTGTATCATCCGCATATTGATGGTATTTGATCCCGTACCGACGAATGATCTCACCCAGTGGCTTCATGTAGATATTGAATAGGAGGGGGGACAAGACTGAGCCCTGCGGCACCCCATATTTAAGGGGCCTAGGGGTCGACCTTTGTTCTCCAACCAACACTGACTGCGACCTGTCGGAGAGGTAAGAGGAGAACCACCGTAAAACGGTGCCTCCCACTCCTACCTCTTCCAGCCGTCTCAGAAGGATACCATGGTCGATGTTATCAAAGGCCGCTGAGAGGTCAAGGAGCACCAGGATAGAGGAATGTCCTCTATCCCTGGCCCGCCAGAGATCATCGGTCAGCGCGACCAAAGCGGTTTTGGTGCAGTATCCAGGCCTGAAACCAGACTGAAAGGAGTCTAGATAATTTGCTTCATTCATCGTCCATCGGAGTTGAAGGGCCACCACCTTCTCAACAACCTTCCCCAAAAAAGGAAAATTGGAGACCGGACGATAGTTCCTAAAAATAGCTGGGTCCAGAGAAGGCCTCTTGAGGAGGAGTCTTACCACCGCTTCCTTCAAAAGTTGCAGGAAATATCCCTCCTGCAAAGAAATGTTCGTGATCATCTGGAGCCAGCCTCGTGTTACTTCCCTGCTGGTCGAGACCAGCCAGGAGGGACACGGGTCCAGTAAGCAGGTGGAGGCACTCATCGCTCCCATGGCCTTGTCCACTTCCTCAGGGGTGACAAGCTGGAACTCATTCCAGGGAATCTGATCAAGACCCTCCCTTGGCATCTCCGCTGGTACTGTCCAAGTGGAGTCAAGGTCTGCCCGAATCTGAGTGATTTTGTCCGACAGAAACTGAGTGAACTCCTCAGCCCTTCCCTGTAAGGGTTCCCCCGCATCCTCCCCCTTCAGGAGGGAGCGGGTTATCCTAAACAGGGTGGCTGGGCGGGATTCTGCGGACGCAATAAGAGCGGGAAAATGTGCACATTTTGCTGCCCATATCGCCACTAAATAAGTCCTAATGAAGGCTCTTAGTAGTGTTTGGTCGGATTCAGAGTTGTTAGCTCTCCAGTGTCGCTCTAGGCATCTCTTTCATCTCCCGGAGTTCCTTGGTAAACCCAGGTGCCCTCCTGGATCCACTGCCGCGGAGAGGCCACAAAGGCGCAATCCGATCCATCGCCCCAGTCACCGCTGTATTCCAGGCGGCGACCAGGGACTCTATCGGATTGTGGGCAAGGGAGTCAGGTATCTCTCCAAGCTCCTTCTGAAATCCCAGCGGGTCCATCAGGCACCTGGGGCGGAACCATTTAATCGGCTCCACCTCCCTGCAGTGGGGGAGTAGCTTCCGAAAGTCAAGCCTCAGCAGGGAGTGATCTGACCATGACAAGGGCAAGATCTCTATTCCCCTTAGTTCAAGATCATGTCTCCACTGCCCCGAGAGAAATACGAGGTCGAGCGTGTGTCCCGCTCTATGAGTCGGACCCTGAATTACCTGGGTCAAGTCCATGGTTGTCATGGAAGCCATGAACTCCTGAGCCCCATCAGAGCGTTCGCCTAGAGATGGCAGGTTGAAGTCCCCCAGTACTATCAGTCTGGGGAACTCAACCGCCAATCCGGCTACTGACTCTAGGAGCGCAGGCAGGGCTGTTGCGAAGCAGCTGGGAGGTAGGTACGTCAGAAACAAGCCCACTTGAACCCCTATGTCCAAATTCAAGAGAAGAGACTCACACCCCACAATCTCTGGAGCAGGGATCCTGCGAGGAGCTAATGACCCTTGGATAATAGCTGCCACTCCCCCACCCCTTTACTGGTGTCGTGGTTGGTGGAGCACTGGAACCTTTCTGGGCACATTTCTGAGAGGGGGACTCCTTCCTCATGGCCCAGCCAGGTTTCAGTAATACATGCCAGGTCTGTCCCCTCGTCAAGTATTAAGTCCCGGACGAAGGGAGCTTTATGGATCACAGACCTGGCATTTAGCAGCAACAACCTGAGACCAGAGCCCTGACTTCTCTTGCCACCAGGTCCTTGAGTTGAGCTTGCAGGGCCGGAACAAGGGACCACTGTGACGTAGCGAGCCCTCCTTCCCTGGTAATGGCTAGCCCTGTAGCTCCCGTCATGCCTGCCCCTCCCGGTTGTAACCGAAATGCTCCAACCCGCCCCCATCCCCGTAGACCCTTCCCCCTCTCCCATGGCCCCCATTCTTCCCAGCAGGTGCCACACATCATTCATTCTAGGACGAGAGGCGAGTCTGGGCTCCCCTCCACTTCTGCTTATGCGCTCAGTGGAGGGGGCACCAGGCTGCGCTCTCGGTCCTCTCATATATGCCACAAACACTCTCTCAAGCATAATGATATTTGGGGATTATCTTGGGAGACAGAGAGAAGAAGTGCAGCCAAGGGAATGGTCAGATAAAAAGAATCTTAACCTTCAGCATGGATATGGATGGGGCAAATAGTTCGGAAGAAACCTCCCATAGTTTCTTGGCATCGGGGGGGAAATGTGCTTTTAGGCTTGCAAGATTCTTTGTATGGTTCCAAACAATATTTTGAGTTGGGTTGTATTGTTTTTTGTTATTCATTCCTCTATCTATATATTACTGGAGCTCTTTTTGTTGTGACCTTGATCTGGGCAAAACAGTGTATCATAGAGCAATAATTTTTGAACTATGGTATCTCAAATGGGTTTACAGAATGTGTTTCAAATCCAGGATCCATGACTCTTGAAGGAATGAAATGTGGGGGAAATTGTGGCAATGCAACTGGGCGGCTGCTGTGGTCATGAGGACTCTTCATTTCAACATTCTATGACAGTTTCCCATCTAGTCTCACTTCCTTATCCTGCAACATCCACTTATCTGCACATTTTGATATTGGGAAGGGAAGGGAAAGGAAAGGAGAAAAAAAGGAAGGAAGAAAAAAAGGAAGAAAGTAATGGGAAAAAAGCATCCTTACTTACTCCTCCTAGCCCTTGCCAACCCTGCCCTTTTTCACTCCAACTTTCAGCTCCTTCCCACAAGCAAAGTAAATGGGAAAGCTGGTAAGAATTAAAGAAGGAAAGGAAAGGAAACGAAAGGAAGGAAGGAAAATTTATGATGTTTCCTCAACTTCTCAGAAGGAAAATTTTTGTCCACCTAATAGTCATTTTGCTTGTCTATTTTAGTAAGGAAATGTGTCAGAAATGATGGCCGAATAGGTCATGGGTTGTCTAGTAATTATTAAAGCTGCAAGAAATGACCTGTTTATTACACCTTCCCTACAGTAAAATACAAAACTCTAGCTACATGAATGAAAAATTTCCCTCATATGAAAGTTTAGCAGATTATTTTTTTAATCTTAATAATAGGGTGATGATATTCTATCACCATAACAAATGGTTGTTTCAAAATATCTACAATATTTTAATCATTTGAGACACTTTATATTTAAAGATTATACTCAGTTAAATATAGTGCTCTGTATAAAATAACTTAGTGGGTGAAATGTTTCATTAGTCACAATTATTTTTACAAATATAATTTAAATAATAATGAACATCACACATTACATGTAGCTATTGTTTGTTCATTTTTAATTTAATCCACAAGTCACATTATTATCCTTGGTAGAAGAGAAGGAAGTCAAACTTCAAAGTAGGAAATTTTAGTACTTAATAATTATAGGCCTTCATAGTTTAAGGACTATTACATTATAGTTTATGTTGTGTTCTTGTTTATGTACAACTGATAAATAGGCTGCTGGTGTATAATTTCAACATTGACTTTTTTGCTATGTGTTATTATTTTATTCTAGAATTTATTGAGCATTTTTAATTGTACTGGTCTTTGCCTGTATTAAATATTTGTCTGACTGACAGACAAACTAGGAAATCAGAACTCTCATGTTCCATTCAATCCTATTTTAAGAACTCTGCTGTCTTGCCTTACCTCTATTATCGGAATAACCAGAAAATGAAAATAAATCAAAATGTGCACCCAAGATTGGGAGGAATTCTGCCTAATTAAAAAGTGGTAAATACCCCATATAGAAATATCAGAAATCCCTAACTCTCAGCACTTGAAAAAAAGACAAATTAAGGGACATCTAGGAATGATCAAATAGTATCCTGAAAATGATCTCAGTATGCCCCTCCAAGTTCAGTCCAACTTCGATATCAATCAAGAAGGACCAGTTTTAAAAATAGCATTTATTTTCTTTTTCCATCCTTCATCTGATTCCCTAATTGATGTTTGTAGACTTAGAAAAAATATTTCTATATCTTTTTGTCCTAAAAACTTGTCACTGGAACCTTTGAATATTTTCTGTGTTGATTATTAATCGAAACTATTTATTTTTAGAAATGGATTAAATCTGAAGATTCTTGGATACATTTACAATAATGATTATCTTCAAGAATAGATCTTAAAAGGTCTTATTCCCTCTTCCTGAAACCTTACCAAATAAAATGGTGGACTATAATCATACTGATTATATTAACATTTTAATAATCATTATTTAAATCCCATTACAGCAAACTAAAATTCAATATTATTAATGATTCAACTGAATGATTTGGAGGAATAAAAAATGATGTGTGTGTGTATACAAATATGTTTATATATAGCATTTTTGTTTATGCTTAATGTTTCATCTTGAATGTTTTGATAAGTGGAGAAAAAGGTTGGATGCACCATCTAGTGGTAGTGCTAGTGGTTTGTTAAATTTTGTTAAGATAGATACACTGCAATTTGGGATTGAATAATTATGTTTAATGCATATATTTAAAAGTCAGTTCTTTTAATTTAAATCTTTTTGGATGGAAATATGTTGGTCACATTTTAAAATGTTTTAATTATGCACTCTGACAATTCTCTCTCTCTCCTCTCCCTCTCTCTCTCTCTCTCTCTCTCTCTCTCTCTCTCTCTCTCTCTCTTTCTTTCTTTCTTTCTTTCTTTCTTTCTCTTTAGAGAAATCCCAGACCTATAGCTCACCAATTCCAGCAGAATTTGGATTACTACAAAGCACGTGGAGCTGACTTAATGAATAAAACTCGGTAATCATGCTTTGTATGTTATCTGTAAAGGTGCTTTGTCAATAATTCCGATATATATTTCAAATATATATTTATGTATATTAGGAGCCAGTAACACCAAAAATAGTAGCTAATTATTCAGTGATGATAAGAAAATATTAGAATCATTTTCTCAATCTTAGAAAACTGAGTTGACACAAGAAAGACTTTGCCTATTGTCACACTTATATTGCTCTAAAACCTAATCAAGTAGACTTGATAGAGATTATTCCACCTTATGTGCCACAGCCAATTGTAAAGAGCATTCAAATTAACATGGAAAATTCTTCTTCAGTTATTTGAGACTCAAGGGATTATACCGGTTATTGAACGTCTATAGTGATACTTAGAATTTGGGCTATAAGAAAATACTTAGTTCCTACAATTTTAAGACTGCTGTTATTTGCATAGTTGATTTCTCCTCTCCCCCTCCCCACCCCAGTTATTCTATTACTTCACATATAATTAAATCATGTCTTTCCTTAGCTGTCAACAACCACAAATTCTACAAGGCAAGATTCAAGGACATAATTCTTCAGCAAGTTATTGCTTTGGTATCTAGAAAGATTAGATGGTGCAACTATAAAGATGACTTGCTTTGGACAAATTTTGTCACATTACTCAATTATAGCTACCATTTTTAGTTATTGTTGAAATAGGTCTTTATCACCTGAAATTGGAGCATCTAACTCACTAGAAATCCATTCTACTATGAGAAAAAATAAAAGAGAAACCAATTAAGTGTTACAAATCCATGTGGATCACATTTCCATTATTTTGATTTCCAAGAATTTGTGCAGATTTTTAAAAATAATTGACAGTATTATAGCAGTTTTTCTTTTCCAATGCTCATATGCAAAAAGAGATGTCCTTGAATCAACTTTATAAAACAAAACAGTTCATTTACACACACTGTAGAAGCTGAATCATTGCACATCTTTGTTTTAAAAATATCTCATTGATATTCAAGGTCAATTATTCTTATGATTAACAAAATTGTTTTCTCCATGTATTGCATTCATGTATCCTTGACATTCATTTAAACAATACTTTGTTTTTAAATATTTTTCGTAATGACCATAAGGTAACCAACCTTCTTTTTTTTTAATCAGTGTTTTAATATCTTTCCATCTTTTAACCATGATGCTAAAGAAACGAATTCTGACTCCTGTATTATAGTCTTAATCATCTTACATTTATGTTTCAGAGCATTCAAAACTAGCATAAAGATAGAATTTCATTAGTTAAAGTATATCATGGACCATGTTAAATTTATAACAGCAATTTAGGATGGTTGCTATTTATGTCAAGGGCATTGGAAGTTAAGAGTATGTACGTACCCAAAAAAATTAATGAACCACCAAAATTATTGTACAAGAGAAAGGGGGTCATTATGAACAAATTACCTCTAATTGTAATGATGTACAGTCAGCTTATAAAACAATGTGAATACTTTCCCATAGCATCTTCTTTTTTAGGAGGAAGAGAGAGATTGAGAGACCTGAAGATAGTTTTAGAGCATAAACTGGAGACAGGCAATGTGAACCTTTGCAGATATTATTGTTAATGGCAACAACAAGAGATATTGAAAGCAATTTTTCTGGGTTTGGGTTATAGAAAACCTATTATTATCTGCTTTTAACAGTATGGTCCCTAGATCATTACTTTGGGGGATAAAGGAAGGAAGTGGACAGGGTCTTCAACGTTGTCAGTAGAACCATCGTTCAGTTAAATCCTTGCCCTTCCTGGTTGGTGAAAGCCTCCAGGACAATGACTAGCAGGTGGGTACAAGTAGTAATTAACTTCTCACTGCAGGTAGATTTCAGAGCATTTTAAGAAGTCCTAGTTCACCCTCTCCTTAAAAAAAATAATCATTCGATCTCACCTTTATGGATAGTTATCCTGGATTAGGAATTTCTGTGTTCAGTCACTTAAGCCCTGTGTTCAGTCACTTAAGCCCTAGTCATCTCACATTTGAACTTCTGCATTCACTTTATATGGGCTACCCTTGAAGAGCATTTTGAAGCTTTGACTGGTGCAGAGTGTAGTTTTAGGATCCTTAAGAGTGGCCATGGTGCATCATTGCTCTGTAAAATGCTCTGGTTACCGGTTTGCTCAAATGTGTAATTCAAGGTGTTGATTATTACTGTTAAAGTCCTGCATACTTGAAGAACTCTTCACCCTCATGGGACTGGCCTGTCCCACCTGCACTAGCAGAAGGGGCATACTGCAGATGTAGTCAGTCAAGGAATTTCAGTAAGATCACATAAAGTGTTAGTACCACTTTATAATGCTGTGGTAAGAGCACATTTGGAATATCATCCAGTTGGTTACCACAATATAAAAAAGATGTTGAGACTATCTTAGAAAGAGTGCAGAGAAGAGCAACAAAGATGATTAGGGGACTGGAGGCTAAAACATATGAATAAAAGTTGCAGAAATTGGGTATGTCTAGTTTAATGAAAAGAAAGACCACAAGTGATATGATAGCTGTGTTTTAATATCTAAGGGGCTGCCTCAAAGAAGAAGAGGTCAATATATTCTCTAAAGCACAAGAAACAATGGATGGAAAGTAATCAATGAAAGAACCAATCTATAACTAAGGAAAAATTTCCCAACAGTGAGAATAATAATTAAATAGTGTAATGATTTGCTTCCAGAAGCTGTGGGTGCTCCATCATTGGAGGTTTTTTATAAGATATTGGACAACCATTTGTCTGAAATGGTATAGGATTTTCTACTTGAGCAGGGGGTTGAATTAGAAGACCTTCAAGGATCCTTTCCAACTCTTACTCTTTTATTTTTCCCTATTAAACATCTTACCTCCTGAAATGAGATTGGCTCACACCCTTCTGACCTTTAGCAAGAGCCTTAAAATTTGGTTCTGCTCAATGGCTTGGACCCCAACAGGGGAGAATCACACTGGAAGTGGTTGATTAATTAATATGCAATCCAAAGTTTCCCCCCTCCCCAAAGATATGGCTCCCTCTTTCCCATCTTGTAATTATGATTT
This sequence comes from Thamnophis sirtalis, assembly GCF_051295495.1. Lineage (NCBI taxonomy): Eukaryota > Metazoa > Chordata > Lepidosauria > Squamata > Natricidae > Thamnophis > Thamnophis sirtalis. The sequence goes on along the minus strand of NW_028261384.1, from coordinate 44,306,033 downwards.
TACTTTGATTGTATTTTCATTTTGTTCCCAATTTGAAATATTTATCTCTGATGGTTTTAATGTTTGCATTCTGTAAGCTGTTCAGAATCACTTTGAAACAAGATGGACAGCAAATTGGGTGAGTGAGTGATCTTGGTTATAAAATATTCCCAAGACAGACAAGTTTATTTTTTCCAGTAAATAAAACTGTTACTGTGGAACAAAGTTCAATGTGACTTTCAAAGGCTCCAGAAAATGAAAATCTACCTCCCTAAAAATAACTAGTGTTACAAGTAGAATAATACTGCATTATAATTTCTAGAATCATTATAATATTTTCTTCAGGTGAGGGAGTGTCCTTAGTTAGAACAAATTCATTTTGAAATTTTCTGATTAGTTCAGTAGTGTGAATTAAACATGATATCAGCAGTTTCTTTTCTTTTTTTTCTTTTTCAGTGTCAATGCAAAGGTTGCTCCTCTGAACATGAATAAGGTTTCTAGTAGCTTATTGAATTTTGGTCGCAAGCTGATTTCCCCAGCAATGACTTCTGGCAGTGCATCTCTTCTAGTTCCAGGTAGCAGTGGCAATGTTTCTTCTGTTGTCATGCCCACAAGGATCACAGTAGAACTCCCTTCATCTCAGCAGCAAAGAATGATGAAATCTGAAAGTGTGCCAGTTCAGTTAAGCAAAGGTAAAAATATGCCATTCCTGTTTTTGAAAATCAAATTCTATGATAAACCAAGATGAAGAACTTTCAGCATAATATAGGATGGTGATATGAAATCTGCATAGCAATAAACATTACTCATCTTCACTTGCTACCATGTCCTATCTGTTAGATATGTATTCATTTCATAAATCGGGGGCATCCAGCAAATTTCCTTCCAAAACTTATTTTTTAAAATATTGCTTGATAATTGAAAATATGAAATGAGAATCAGTTTGCTACAAGCCAAATGACAGTGTTAAACAGAATTTTTATTTTATATTTTGTGAACATACTTGAAATTCCAAATGCCCTCCCATTTAAAAATGAAAATGATAACCTGTGAACTGCCTTCAATACTATTTGTTTGTTGTGTTCTTCTAATATCAACATAACTCTGCTTCTGTGTAAGTTTACCCAGTAGAAATGCATGCCCCTGTGTCAGTGATGGCTAATCTTTTTGTCGTTGTGTGCTGAAAGTACGCATGTGCACATGCAGTAGCGTGCCCTCACCCATAATGTAATGCGCCCCTGACTCCCCCTATGTGTCCTGCTGCGCCATGCATACACACACGGCCTTCCCTGTGTTCCCCCCATGCATGAGCATGTGATCCCCACATGCATGCATGACTCCCCGTGCCCCATTTTGGGCCTGGAAAGCCACCTGGAAGACAGAACGGGGCGTGGGGGGTGCACATGCCTCCCCCAAACTCTGTTTTGGGCCTGAAAGGCCTCTTGCACTAGACTAGAAACCAAAACAGGGCCCGGGGGTAATTGCGCAGGGCCCCAAAGTGCAGTGTGAGTGCCCCTCCAAGCATGCACCCAGTCCATGCACGGCAGAGATCCGAAGACCAGCTGGCCAATGGGAGACACGTGCACATGCACAGTGAAGCTAGGCTAGGGCGATTGCTGGCGTGCCCGGAGAGAGGGCTCTGCGTGCCACCTGTAACACACATGCTATAGGTAACATAGTCAGACAGTCAGGATGGGAGGTAAAAAGTCAAGTTGGTGGTTGTGAATGTGCAAACAAATTTTGTATTACAAAGGAGCAGTATTTCATTTATGTCATAACTACTTCTTAACATTTCTATTTCCCCACTGCAAAATACTTATTTTACATTGCATTGTCATTAATTGTGTCAAGTTCTAGCTACAAATAAAGAAATATGATTAGTATTCTATAATTCATATGACCTGAAGTTCTTCCATTTCCACTTATGTGATATAAATTTTATTTCCCTATTCAAATGGGATAAAAAATTGGCATAAACAAGTGACCGTACAATGCATATTTATTCTGAGTTAATTATTTCTTATTTGAGCAGAATACAACTCACTTTCAACCAAATTGACAACAATCCTTATCATCATCTAAGTGCTTTCAAAATATTTTCTCACAAGTCTTAGAAAACAGGTTATACTTTTGTCACTGCAATCCTTTTTTTGTCCTCCCTTGTGAATAGTATGTAAATCAGACTATTAAAGCTGCACATAACATTCTTTTATCCACAAAAAATCCATCAATCAAGGACTTATAATATTATGATTTTTTTAATGACACAAACTTAAATGCTGTGTGCTTTGTTATACTTTAAATAATAGAACTCAGCATAATATTTTGATTTTTTTCTGTAATGGGCCTAGCTTAACTGTATATAACATAAAACTGTGTTTGGTCCTTGTTTTGAATAATTCTGAAAGGATTCCTGGTGATGTAAGGGCATTTGTAGAAAATCACGCTACTCTGTGCTTTTGGAGTTGCTTACTCTTAGAATAGATCAATAGCATTTGTATGATCACTGTCAAGTTTCTAAACTCCATTGTAGTTATAAAATATTAGTTATAAAATATAGGAAGAGCCAAGAGCAAAATATGTATAATACATGTTTAGAACTATGCAGAAAGTTAGGGTATTGCTGTTTCTGATGCTCCTTTTGCACTATCAACTTGTTTCCATTAAAATTAAAAATATTGAGATAATTGGAATAATCAAGTTGATATCGTTAGAATAGAAATAGTTGTTGTGCATAAATGTTATTTAAAAAAACAGACCAGATCAGATGTTTTTAAATATAACAACTTTGTTGTCTTTTCTTTGGTTATGTGAAAGATTTGACCATTTGTTTTACTGTAAAGATTTCTTCAACTTTGCTTATTAGGAGAAGTAGTTAAAGGTAGTGATGTCCCGGTATCAGTTCCTGTCCGGAATCTCAGCAACCTCCATGGGACAGTTACTACGGTAATACATGGTACGTTTTGTCTATAATATTGTTATTTGGGAGCCCAAAGATACATGTTGTTTGAAATTTTTAAATATGTACTATATATAGATCCACTAAGTGGCACTGTTGTTTAGGGGAAAAAAGTATGCAACTTCCTTGCATAAGAACTCAGAACTGCCTTTTAAGAAAATATAATCTTATAATAAAACCAAAAGTGCTTTTAAAAAGAAATATTAAAAGTAATCTGCATTTTAAAAAATAAAGAATTGGGATAAATTATAAAAAAATCTGGAACCTTGATTATTATTTAATAAACACCAAGGTGAAAAGCCACATCTTCAATAGCTGAAAAAGCTCTTATCTGGGCCACAACATCCAAGTAATTGCAAGTTCCATGGTATTTAGGGAAGTGTTGTTTTTTTTAAATACTTGACTCCTAAGCCATTTAGGACTTTGTAAATTAATATCATCACTGAATATTGGATGGGATAATTCTCAAATAGCAGCCCAATGTTTTGAGATTGGTGTGATATTCCCTTTAATACATGCAGCTGCTTTCTAACTGGCATTCTTTGAGGGTATATGTTCTCAGATTAGGGGTCCAAAAATAGAAAGCCTAGACGTTGAAAAAAACATTCCAGAACAAGGCAATAGCAAATCATTTCTCTGTACTACCAGGAAAAATACAAATATATGTATGTGAAATCACAAGGAATTGAACTCAGAATTGCACAGACTTATAGTTCCTATTCTTGATATGTTGCTAGGTCTGCTAATATTGCATATAGCATATCTCTATCCTTTCATGTGAAATTTCCCTCTTTCACATACAAAAATATGAAGGCTAATTCCATCAATTAAAGTATTATTATTAAAAGGTCATTCTGTTGAGCAAAATATACTTCACTCAAGAGATTTTTTCCATGTAACAAAATCTTTTCCTTCCATTAAAGGAAAATAAGCTGATAAATCAAAGGTGTAGGTTAAATAACTATAAATGTTCTTTACTCAAGAACGCAGTACTTAAACAAGCAAAAGCGCACTTTTCACTTTTACTGTGTATAGTATTTGTGCGACAACATTGATAACTTTGATTCAAAATAAATTAGATGAATTAAACTGGCATAGCTAGAAAATTCAGGTTACTGATTCTCAACTGGATTACAAACAGGATAATTACCTGTTTTTTAGAAAATCACATTACAATTTTGATTTTCATTTTGTTTAAAGCATTATATCACTAGATATCAGGAGGTCTGGGGATTGTAATCTCAAGGTGTCTGGAGGAGAGGTGAAGAAGCTAGGCTTTGAATGTGATATGGGGAAGACATCATCTCATTCTCTGTCTGAAACCATAGAATAAACAATATCATCTGCATGATTTGGAGTGTTATTGTTATATTAATTGACTTTATTTAGATTGCTAGCTTCCCCAAATATCTTAATGGAAATATTTTAATGCTTTTAAATAACATGTTGTCCATGGAAATCTATAGTAACATAAACTTGCTTTATAACTATCAAACATCAAAATGTAGTAAGAATTAATTTGTGCCACAGTTTTTTTAATCTATCTGGTCCACAGTTCAAATGTCTGAATAGAAAGATTTTTTTTGAGCACATAGTCCTGTCCATTATGAAATGAGACTGCACACAATTTCTGGAATTAAGAACATATACATGTAAACTTCAACAAAATGCTGGGTTTTAGGGGCAAACCTATTAATATTGTTGATAGCATTTATGTTATTTATCTACATATTTGGGTGGGTGTTTTTAACCTCTATTCCTTATCTAAAATACCACTAACATTCTTTCCCACTGCCTTAGGCACGAAGCCAGGTGGGTTTACTGTGTCCCTCTTCCCTAAGAAGTAGCAATAACAAACCACTTCTGAAGAACTTCGCCAAAAAAAACTCAGGGATGTCTGTGGAGATTCTCAGTTATCCAGGTCATAGTTGTATCAAAGGTGCTTTTTTTCTTCAAAAGGCAACAGAAATTAAAAACAGGCCTGTTGCCTTTTGAAGAAAAAAAGCATTTTTGAGACAAAACCACAAGGACTTATTCTGGCAGTTTCTGAGAATGGAGGGAGAAGGAAATAAGGAAGGAAGGAAGGAAGGAAGGAAGGAAGGAAGGAAGGAAGGAAGGAAGGAAGGAAGGAAGGAAGGAAGGAAGGAAGGAAGGAACAGACACTTATCTATCTTCATTCTTAAAAGGAATTTATAATATCTATGCATTACATCATTTCATTCCTTTCTTCAAAATACCTAAACCATAATATATATAGCATATATATTGCAACTGTATCTACATAAAATATATATTAACTAGTTCAGGTATGTTTTTATGTACAAGATCTGTTTTGTTGCTCACTTTGTGGCTAAATACATGTTGTAAATAGCTCTATATGTCCTGCATGTCCCTTGCAATAGCACTTTGTACTATATCAATAATTGTGTTTTGATATCATAAAATTCATGATATGAAAATCTGCTTCTGAAAGTTAATTCAGTTAATGAGCATGATAATGAGGATGATGATTGACTCCTCTCTATTTACTTTGCAGGGCAAAGTTCAAAAAATGGGAGTCCCTCTCCAAGCATTGAAAATTTTTCTGGAGTATGTGAATCCACTGGATCTCCTCCTTTGTCTGCAACCAAAAAGGAATCTTTTTTCAGTACAATTTCCCATTCTCGTTCTCATAGCAGAAATATGAGCAAAAAAGAATCTGTAAGTATCTGTTTCTTGAGAAATACATTTCACTAATTAAAGTTCTCTTATTTATATAGATTCACATTTTTATTCCAGACTTACATAGGTTAAAAAATACCCTCATATTTCTTAACAGAAACCATACCAATAACTTTCTATAAAAGCTTAATATATTTGTTGCGTTTTCTGGAGTATAAATTTATTGACATTTCTTATTCTATTTAAATAAAGGCAACTTCATTTTTCCTTGGAATAGCTAAGAAGACAACCTGGAAAGCAACTGGCAGCAGATGTAGCTTTTAAGATAGGGGTAGAGGTGGGACTTGCCACCCATGTCTTCACATTCAAAGCCAGCAATATTTCTCAACAATCCCCAAAGATCACTCCACAAACAATACATACATTGATATGATACAATCTTAATGTTATCAGAGTGTATATGATTAAAATGAAATGATCTTCCTTTTAATTCCTTCAGTGTGCAGACAGGAGATTCTGTCACCCGTAAATTCAAAATGTACTTCAAATGCAGCTAAGTAGATTTAGTAATGAAACTAATCTTATTTGATCAGATGTGGCATAATTTGCTATAAATTTATTTTGGAGATAAATATTCTTGAAAGTTTCATTGCCACCATTCTTAAATAGTAAATGGGGTTGAGTTTAAATTAATGCTATCTCTAATCAGTTATCAAACCTTTTCCTAGCATAATATCTCATTACATGCTGCTTCTCATTTAGTCAGAGATTGAATTGATTATGAACAATTAAAAGTTAACAATGGCATGGTATAACCAGATAGTATACTTGTTATCTTGACAAAAGTACTTCAGTTAATAAACTCTTGTATATAATTACGTAATTATTATTCACTTTCTCACAAGGATTTCCAGATTCTTTTTCTTCTGCTTTACTTTTTTCATTTCATTTATCTTTCCTTTTTATTTAGATCTCACTATTGAGTATGTTTTATATACTTAAAAAAAATTTTTTTTAAGTATGTTCTATTTCCTGGTAAAACATGAGCAGAGAGAGAGAGAGGTCTTTCATCTTGTAATCTGCTATTGTTTCCTCTTCTTCAGTTTTCTCCATTACAGTACAACCTCAATTTCAACAAAAGCAACATGGTCATCCAAATTAACAGATCTTTCTGATTTTTATTTCTTGATTTGCTTTCTCTATACTGAATTCTTCTTCCTCTAGCCTACTCAGATTAGGAAATACGTGCAACTCCATCAGTTGTGCCACTAGCTGTAATATAGCGAAAAGCTAGAAGATTCACATATCAATATTATCATCAGAACAAGTCTTGATATCGTTAAACAGTTTTTTAATGTGTCTCTCTTTGTTTCCTGAATTCCTGTATTTCCTTCCCACCTTCTGTCTTTTTGCTTTTAGTTTTTCAGTCAGCCATAAATGACTGTACTGCAGTCCTGCTTCATCATACTGATCATTATAGTTTTAGAATCAACTAAGTTGCTAGTAAGTTTCTGCAAGCAAGCTGTTATGAGTTTCTAAATATTTATGCTGAGGGGATAGGGATGATGAAAAATTCCATTGCTTAGTTTTCAGATTGATACTAACTTCTTCTAGTCTTAGATGAACTTGAACAGCACAAAGCTTAATTTTACTGCTCTGCATTTTCCAATATATCTGAGACTACCTCTAATTTTCTAGCTTTATCTTCATTTTTTTTACTGTGTATTAGTATGACAGAGCTTGAAATCATTTTCTTTATCCTACTAAAGCAGAAATATCAACTTTAAAAAAAAATTATTGGAATATTCTTTATTGGCCAAGGAATTTGTCTCTGGTACATAAGCTCTCAGTGTGCATACAAACAACAAAGTGATAATCCATAGATCGTAAGTCATAAGATACAGTAATAAATCACAAGATACAGACAACAAGTGATAAATCATAGGATATTAATAGAGGTTCACCGACAAAACCGCGAAGCCCTTATCCGCGCCGACGTAAGTGCGGAGGGCAAATCCGCGCCGTCCGAAACGCTAAGGAAAAAGGCGAACCTAGCGCGACGACATAACCGCGGAGGGCAAATCCGCGCCTTCCGAAGCACTCAGCACTCTAACCCTAAACCTAACCCTAAACCTAATCCTAACCCTTACCTTAATTTAAATCGGCTTTCTGCCGCCGCGCTGTTTTAAAGAGCCCTTAAACCAAACCCCTAAACCTAATCCTAACCCTTATCTTAATTTAAATTGGCTTTCTGCCGCCGCGCTGTTTTAAAGAGCCCTTCTGTCGCCGCGCTGTTGTCGCCGCGGTGATGACGTTGCAGTGATGACATCACGGCTTTAGCTATGCGGTTTTGTCGCTACTATTTTGACGAGCGCGGTTTTGTCGGGCCACGTTAATAGAAGGTAGTATGAATGATGAGAACATGAGAATAGCAGTACATCCCTACTACTACATGGATATATATCTTTAAGCATAAGATAGTGATGTTGAAATTAGGTATTTAGCAGTGATGGCATGGAAAGAGGGGGGAGGATCCCTCTTTGTGCCTAGATTTTTAGCATGCAATGTCCTATAGTGATATCCTGAGCGGAGAAGTTGAAATAGTTTATTCTAGGATGTGATGGGTCTGTAGATATTTTCTCAGCCCTCTTTCTGGCTCATGTAATATACAGGTCCTCAGTGGAAGGCAGTCTGGTTACAATTGTGTGTTATTATTGTTGTTTTGCAATCTAACTATCCATTGAAGTCTATCCTGTTTGATTGCTGTGCCAAACCAGACAATTATAGAGGTATAAATAACAGATTCCATAATTCCTCTGAAGAACGGTATCAGCAGAATCTTTTCATGTGCTTGCTTGAAATCACTTGGAGAAATAGTATCATTTGAAGCTGAACCAAAGGTGCTTTTTAAAAAGGCAACTAAATTTTCTTTGTTTTTGTTTAAGACGTTTTGCTTTTTGTCCAAAAAGCTTCTTCAGTTCTGGAAGAAGTTGAAGGTGAAAATAATGTTTCTCTCAAAGCAGGGGGGGGGGGGTTAAAAATTCCTCTATTTGAAATCAAGATAACTTGTTCATCAGTTTTCATTCTGTCAGCAACAGATGGCTGTTCTGTCTTCTCTGCCTGGTGTTCTCCTTTTTTTTTAACAGCACTCACAAAATGAGTTCCTTCTACTGCTTCATTTGAAGTTTTTATTGCTAGATTTTTTAATGTCACAGGTTTTTCTGTAGCCAAACTTTAAACTTTTCTGCTTCCATTTTCATCTTAATAATTTCTGCCTTTCTTGATAGTTTCTTCTAAACACCTATTTTTGTATAATGTCTTCCTCCATTTCTTTCTTAACATTACCTCTTCAATGCTATATCAGCTACTGCTCTATTAACCGCAGTGTTAGTAAATCTGCTACTCTGGCTTCATCTCTATAATATATCTTTTTCTCAGAAACCGCAAGTAATTTCCACCTGAATTTGTTGTTGTTTTTGTTTATTATGAGGTTATTACTATGTACTAATAGACTTGCATATCAATATCCAGGATTTTATTTATTTCTTAACTCCACCTTTATTATCTTATAAGTAACTAAAGGCAGTGAAGTTACATTCTCATTTCTTCTCCTGTTTTCCCCACAACAACCCTGTGAGATGGGTTGGACTGAGAGAGTGACTAGTCCAAAGTCACCTAGTTGGATGTCATGTCTAAAACAAGACTAGGACTCACAGGCTCCTAGTTTCCAGGCCAGCTTCTCTCTGTAATGATATTTACTGAAAGTCTGACTCAAATAGCATTTTTTATTCTCTGCATTTCATTTATACTCTGACATGTGGTAAATTAAAATATTTATTTCCTAACAAGTAGGGAAATGACTTTTTAATCCACCAATTTTGAATTTACAACAGAGATGGAGGAACCTGAATCTACTATTCTGAAATATTCCTCATTACCATCAGTGACTGTACCACTTAGCTTATCCTTTAATTTATTACATTTAGTTATTAAAAATCAACATTAGTGCATTTCTTTTTTAACTTCCTTTTGGGGATAATTTGTGGTTTTGGTGCTCCCATATTATGCTACATATTAGTGATCTTATATGCCATATTTTGCCACACATAGAATAGTTTACATTTTTTGTTCTTTTCCTAAAAATGTTCTGTGGTGTACTAGCTATTCAGAGCATTTGTTTTGTTTTGTTTTCTTTGATCTCCCTCTGTGAGATTCCCCAATACCAGTGAATCTCAACTGCTCAAATTACTATATCTGGCCCTTTATGTTTTAGTTTTATATTTAACTCATGATATAAATGAGAATAAAATTTAAGGAAACGTTTTCATATTTTGTTGATTATGGCATCATGGACTCCTATTTTTACCCAAAGAATACTATGAAGTCATTGGAAATATATTATAGATATGTGGGATTCTTTAGTAAACTCAACCCTATTAATAGATATCTACAGTTAATGTAATGCCACTGAATCATGCCTACAAATAAAACCACAAATTGCAGTCTGGACCATCTGTTTGTTTCTATAAAGTGCAAATGCGTGACTTGACTGATCCAGAAAATAGACAGAATAGACTCATAATTGTCATTTTAGGTATAAACTATGGGGTGACTGTAAATTTTCTTGACTCAGTGAATGTCACAAATCAGAAATGATCCAAACTATTGTGATAGAAAAACATATTTGTCTATAATATCTGACTAGTGGTTTTCAACTTTTATGTAAGGCAACAGTTACATGAGGAAGAGTTTCTAGTTTGCATGTTGTGTATGCTGAACTAGAATTATTTTAGTCTGAATAATAAGATTTGGACTGGAACGAAAAATTCCTTTTTAGATAAGAACCAGTGATAAGATTATTGGCAGAGGTTCTTATCCATAGCCAAGTATCATTGGAACAGGGACTTCTAAGTTTTGGGCATTTAGATTCTTATAATAGGATTAATACACAATTGAGCATCCATTGTTTAATCTCTAAAGCTCAGAGCTAGTGTAGAAGCCTGGAAAAGTGGGCAATAATATGATGAGAAAGGTTTAGTAATGCAATGGCAGCTTGGAAAGTAAAATGGCCATAATTCCATATAAGTAAAGATATGTATTTATGGTTCAAGCAGTATAGAAGAACTTACTATTTAATGTATTACCCTTTATTCCATTTTTTAAGAAACGAATACTTTGTAGGTATTTACAAGCTTACTGATCTAACTTGCAGAAGACTTTATGATTTTTGATACAGATTCAAAGGTTCCAAAGAGAGGCTTCACCTTCCTGCTGTCAATATTTAAAAGCAAAAATATTCCTAATTAGATATACCCTCATTGCTATAATGTGAAATGACTTACCATTAAATAGCAATAGATACAGTTTTAACCAGTATTTTATAACTACAAATCTGAGTAAACTGTTACAGATTTTTTTGGTTGTGTGGATTACTATTATGCATGTTCTAGTTGAAATTTTTGCATAATTAGGATTTGTTTAATTATGTAAGTAATCTTGGGAAATGATTGTGTTATGTAGAGTCCTTTAGATTTGATCAAAGTAAACATCTTATAGCACCGTATTTCCCTGAAAATATGACCTACCCCGATAGTAAGTCCTAGCTTGATTTTATACATGCACCTAATATAAATCCTATCCCCCTCCCCAAAATAAGCCCTATTTAAGACCTTGCCCACTCCAGGGTACACAGGTAAAAATTAAACTAGAGTAGAGATGGGAGGGTGGAGCTGCCCTACTACTTACCTTCGAACAGTTGCAGCCAGGCCTCATACACCCAACACCTGCTTTGCCGGCCCATTTCTTCTGCAACTGGAAGGCTTTCTTGAAGTCCTCTGTAGCCATATCAGAGTTCCGGATCTGAAGCTCTATTATTGGCTGCAGAGGCCTTCAGGAAAGCCTTGCCATCCACAGAAGAAGAAGTTCCTGAAGGAACTGATAGCAAAAAGGAGACTGGGGGCAACACGTGCAAGTGAGTCAGTGGATGACTTCCTCTGAAAATAAGACCTCGTGCCTTTCTTGGTGGCAAAAAATATATAAGGATCTTATTTTCAGGGAAACATGATAATACAGTTTCAAGCATGTGATACCTACTGATTCATTTTAATTTGATTATTATATCTTATGCTCTAAGAAATAGAGATTACAGTACTGTGCCAAAGTGTTAAGCAACTGTAAAAAAATGCTATAAATTAAAATGCTTTCAGAAATAGAAGTATTAATAGTTTATTTTTATCAATTAATAAAATGGAAAGTAAATGAACAGAAAAGAAATCCAAATCAAATCAATATTTGTTATGACTATCCTTTGCCTTTAAAACTCCACCAATTTTTAGGTGCACTTACAAACAATTTTTGAAAGAACTTGGCAAGTTTCCTTCAAGGTTATTTCAAACATCTTGGAGAAGTAAACATAGATCTTCTGTAGATGTAGAATGGTTCAAATCCTTCTATCCCTTCATGTAATCGCAAATAGACTTGATGAAGTTGAGATCAAGGCTCTGATCATTTCCAAGACGTTTTGTTTTTCTTTCCAAAGTTCTTCATGAAATTAGCTGCATGTTTAAAGCTATTATTCTGCTGCAAAATACATTTGGGGCCAATCACATGTCTCCTTAATGCTAAGGGATGATGGATAACTATCTGCCTGTATTTCTCAGCATTGAGCATACTGTTAATCCTGACCAATTCTCCAACTCCATTTGCAGAAATCCATCTCCAAACTTGCAAAGAATCTCCACTATGCTTCACTATTGCCTGCAGACACTCAATATTTTACCACTCTCCAACCCTTTAGCAAACAAATTGCCTCTTACATTCAAATTTTGACTCATCAGTCCAGAGCACCTGCTGTCATTTTTCCGCACCCCAATTTCTATGTTTTCATACATAATTGAGTCATGTAGTCTTGTTCTAGGTCAGAGAGAAGCCTTTTTTGGCCGTAATTCTTCCATAAAGACCAGTGATGGGTTTCAATTTTTTTGGAACCTATTCTGTAGGTGTGGCCTGTTTTGTGGGAGTGGCTCAGCGGTCATGTGACCGGGGTGTGAGTGGCTCAGTGATCATGTGACTGGATGGGAGTGACTTCGCGGTCATGTGACTGGATGGGAGTGGCTTGGCAGTCATGTGACTAGGTGGGAGTGTCCAACTTGATGTCACTCACCAGGAGATGTCATGGATTGGGTAAAATGGTGATACTCACTTAATAACACTTTGCTTAGCAACCAAAATTTTGGGCTCAATTGTAGTCATAAATCAAGGACTATCTTTGCCTTCCTTTGCATGGCAGCCTTGTCCTAGTAAACTCCTTCTTCTTTCTGGCAATTTTCCTCTCTGTTAGAGGCACCAAAATAATCCAGACAATGTAAGGTTCCCTGCTGCAACAGAGGGTTGGACTAGATGACCTCTTCCGAATAGCCTTCTAGCTCTAAATTGCTGTGCTGTTTTTCTTTCTTTCTGCTAACAAAGAAACCTGCCTGAGGATCATTTCACATTTCTGCCAGATAGAGATAATGAGATAATGACCCTAAAGAAAGTTTGGCTCCATTCACAAGTAGGGAATCATCCAAACCTTATAGAAACACAAAGCCCATAATGCACAAACCTCAAAACTTCAAAAACATAAAACCATATAACCATATAACCAATTTGTTGTTCCCTGCACCTTTCAATTTAAAGGTATAAGCATTAGGACTTGTGGACTTCAACTCCCAGAATTCCACAGCCAGGCATGCTCAGTTCCTGATTTAAAGCAATAGCATTTGTTTTTCTCCTTTGCAAAAGAAGTTTCCCTTTTTTTCTTCTCCTTCCCCTCCTTCCTTCCTACCTCCCTCCCTCTCCCCCTCTCTCAAACACACACACCGAGAGAAGTGGGATTGGATTATCTCTCTTACCCCCTTCCCTCTCTCACTCTCTTTCAAACACACACATACACACACACACACACACACACACACAAAAGTTGGATTGGATCTCTCTCCCAATGGCTTGAAAGCAGCTCCTCTGCCATTCCGCCCCGCCACTCCCCTTCTGCCTTCCCCAAACAACTCCCCCATTGCAAATGCAGCGTGCTGTCCGGGTGGGAAATGCCTGGAACGCAATAAAGCCCACTCACTCACCACCTGCTAGCAGGCTGGGGTGAGAGGAGAGGCAGAGGAACCGGAGAGGAGCCGATTGGAGCCTTCCGAAAGAACAGGGTTATCCTTCCCCAGTCTAATTTGATTGCAGGCAGAGCCACGTTGCCTTTTCAACCTGTAGTCAGTGAAACTGGGCTGGATTTTTGCATATCTTTATCCAGCTGTCGGGGGAAGGGGAATGATTTCCTCCCCAGACCCCATCCATCACAAACACACACACACACACACACACACACACACACAAACACCTCTGGATAAAGCTATTTTTCACCTAGTTTTAGCCTCCTACAGAACTGTTTCTGTTTCAGTTAATGACTGTGTTTCCACCTACATATGAAATTAATTATATTAGCACCTGCTTGGTATAATTGATTAATCATACATTTTAATCCTACAAAGTCCCTGACTTTGGGCAAAACTGACTTCTATCAACCTAACTTTAGTAACAGAGTTTGGCTGTTCCTCATCCAGTTGTAAGCCTCCTACACTTTGCACGTTGCTCTTTCAGTTAATGACTGTGTTTCAACCTTGCAAAGGTTGAAACACAATCATTAACTGAAACACAAAAAGCTGTATAGAAGACTTGAAATTGGGTGAGGAACAATGTTCAAGTCTAAAAATTGATGCTATTTTGAAAGCAAAGGATGGATTTGATTTGGATTTCTCTTCTGTTCATTTAATTTCCATTTTCTTAATTGATAAAAATAAACTATTAACACTTCCATTTTGTGAAGCATTGTTAATTTATAGCAGGTTTTCACAATTGTCTAACACTTTTGCATAGTACTGTATGTTGGGAGAAATTGTGTCAGGTGTGGAATGATTGTTGATAATCTAATTTGCATTTTATATTACTATCTGTCAGCCCAATATCAGGAATGCAAATTTTCAGAGATTCACTTTATTGTTTTAAGTTATAATGTCAGATGCAAACAGTCATCAGATCAACACTTGAAGAGTTCAGTTAGCTATTTTATTATTTATGCCTATAGTACAGGAATATTCTCAGACTGGCATTTTGCACCTTGCCAGACTGGATAAAGTTTAATTTCATTCAAGAGGGAATCCAGTCTTGCCCTGTTGTGCCTGCGTAGAGATTCCCAGACTAATTCCCCACTTGACTCCCCCTTGGTCAGCTTCTCTTCAACATACAATAACAGAAACTTGAAAAATCATCAGAATACATTTTATACCAAACAAAATAAAGACAGGTTTACATTTCCTCATAACATCTTATGGCATGCTGCAAATGTTCTTATGCCTTCCTGCCAGAGCTTGGAGACTCCAATGGTCTATATCAGTTGTCCCCAAACTGTTTGGCAGCAGGGACTGGTTCCATGGAGATTTTTCCATGGACCAGAAAATCTTTGTATCTAATATAGTTTCTTGATATTGAATTACATCTGTTACTGAGTGAGTAGATTAACACAGACCAAGGGGTCCTTAGCCAAATGCAGTTAGCACATGAATTGTAGCTCTACCAGGAGCAGGAGCGACTTGTCTGTTAACTCATGATTTTATCACCATTGTTGGGATATGAAATGTTTAAATGTTTATTTCATTTGTAAGCCGCCCTATCCCGAGAGAATCAGGTCTGCTAACAAGCAATGGGGGAAGGGGAATACAAACAAAAGACAAAACAGGCAAATTAAAACAGAACAACAGTCACAACAGTTTAAGTGGGGCCAGGAACTCATCAGCCCCAGGCCTGCCGGAACAGCCAGGTCTTAGTGGCTTTACTAAATGTGCTGTAAATGTGGTATCTTTGAAGTTCCAAATGTTGATTAGTTCTTATTACTGTGAAAATATTAAACCTGTGCTACACTGCCGTCCAATAGACTTCTGGATGCAATTCAAAGTGCTAGCTTTTGATCTATACATAATATCTTGTACTTAGATTTCCATACAGAAGCATTGCTATCAATTTGATTGTCCCAGAAAAAACTACTGATAGTATCCCATTACAGTACCTCCAGTAGTGAAAAGATGGACAAGGGCTTTGAAACTTGGAAGTTCAATTTTTCAAATAGTTGTGTTTTGGAGCAGCTTTCCAGCTGACGTTGGATTTGTCCCCCTGAGGTATCTTTTCAGAAAATGCTAAAGACAAAACTCGGATGAAAAACATTTGTAGTCTAAGTATATGATATCTAGGATTGTACATCACTGCTGGATTTTTAGACTTTCCTTATAATACGATTCTCCTTTCAATTTTTTCTTTGGCTTACCATGAGCATTTCATTTTTTTTAACCAGGAATCTTCTATATTATACCTTTCATTGTTAGCTGCTGGGAGTCCTAATAAAAATTAGAACAGTATGCAAGATGGATAAATGAACTCTGCTAAAACCCAAAGCTTCAATTCAGAAGCCTCTTGGATTTAAACCAATAGGATATGTTACAATTGAAAGACAGATTTCAGAGAACCCAAAGATTTTGATCTTTGTTCTTTATCAAATCCAAAGAATTATTTCAGAAATCTGGATGTTAAGCAAGAGAAAATGCCATGGTATTATCAGCTACAAGTCATCTTTATTTTGCTGTTAAAGGAAAGATGTAGCAGCGTATCAGTATTTTCAGTGCATAAGGAAAAAGAACCCATTGTTTTAACTCATTCTGACTTTGCATTTCTGTTGCTTATTTTTTTCAAAATATTAGTCTATATTTATTTCTATTATCTATTTGAGGAAAGAGAGCAATTGTCAAACAGAAACTAATAACTGCAGATGTTTCATAATCAGAACATAAAAATTATCTTAGGATAATAAAATAAATTATAAAGAATATCATACACAAACAGAAATGCTTTGAATATAGAAACTTATATAAAATGTTTATGTTGTTTGGTAAAATTATACAGAACTTTTATTGATGAAGTCACAATTGAAAACAATTGTACATTGCATACAAATAAGGCTTTGCTAATGAGAAAGCTGAATTAATGTAGCTAGATAGCTTGCACTTAATCTAATTATTTGGCATGAACTAAAGCCATTTGAATTATAATTTTTTGAATAAGCTGATTCTGAAAGCAGTTGATAAGTAACAAGGAAGAGAAAGAAGAAAAACACACACCAGCTAAAGAACTGTCAGCTGTGACTTCACTTTATTGTGTAAACACTATTAAATAATCTGGCTACTTTTCATGATTAATAGGGTAGATGGCATCAGTCTGGGTTTCTCTTTCTATATGCCCTCGTAGTAGACCTTAGATCTCTGAACAATAGCAGAACTCAGAATGTTTCTGTCTTCAGTCTTATGTTTGCATAAGACTTATGTTAATGTTTTTTTGAAAAGTTGAGATTATGAATATAGAGTAGCTGTAAAGTTAATATGGTAGAGGAGCTCTTTGAAAATGGATGTAAAATATAAACTTTTGTGTAATTTTTTCTCAACTTTGACAATGTTTTTACTTAGTCAAGTTTTTATTTTACTTTTGGTTATAGGAAGAAGAATTAGAGACTCAGATTTCATTTCTTCAAGGACAATTGAATGAGTTAGAAGCTATGTGTAAATATTGTGCAAAAATGATGAACATACATCTAGGTAAGAAGGAAGTCCATATTTCTAGATATAAAATGATGATGTGTATCTTCTGGACAATGTTTATATTATTAGGTTGATAATAATATATCAGGAAAGTATGCATGTAAGTCAGTGGTGGGTTCCAGATCCCATCGCAACCGGTAGCTGCAATGAGGCTGGGTGTCCACCACATGCACGTGCGCTGTGCATGGATGTGAACCCATTGCCCTGTGATGCTCCAGCTGCTCGGTGGAGCATCAACGCAGGCACCGTATGCTGTGTGCAAATGGTGCAAATACAGGTAAGGAACACCGGGGGGGGGGGCAGGCCCTCCACAGCACCATTCCGGTACAGTGCCTGCTGCTCCTAGAAGGCACCAGTACGCCCGTACCGGGCATACCGGCCGGAACTCACCACTGATGTAAGTGTTTATGCATACAAGCAAAGAATATAGATAGCATCAAGCACAATACTAGTTTAAATCTAGAAACATTAAGCAAAGTTCAAAATATCATAAAAATTGAGAAAGCTGATCTCTAAAATCACCCAGTCAGGTGTAACCAAGCAGATATATGAGAACAATCGTAATATTGTGCCTTAGGTGAGATGCAGGAGTACGAATGAGAAAAGGCAGTTTCCTCTGACAGTCCTACAGAAAGAAATTGAAAACATCTATTTATCAATTTGTCCTTGATCAGCATACGGTGGACTGATTCTTTCAAGAATGCATTTTATTACATGAAATAGCACCAGATTGTATAATTACTATTGAAACACATTTTGGTTTCCCTTCTTACCACATAATTTGAAATATATTTTTTCCTCATTTGAAAAATTATTATGGATTGTCACAGTCAGCCAACTTTTTAAACTGGATTTGCCATTTTTATTAAACTGTCGGGTCCTTCTCATGGATCTGGGATAAGTAGATGTGAATGTTTGATGCCATTACAGATACCGTCACAGGATGCAAACTATTCCAACTAAAGCTGCCTTTTGCAATTGACTGATAGTGAATTTGTCAATGCCTTTCGTATCCAATTGTTTTGGGATTGCACCCAAGGCTCCTATTACCATTAATACTACCTTTCTTTTTTTGTTACAGTCATTCTGTTTCTATTTGCAGGACTTTGTATATTGTTATCCTCTATAGTTACTTCTTTTGTCTTCTCTTCTGCTGTCTCCAGTACTGCCATGTGCCATTTTTCTTTCTTACTGAAAATTTTTAAGTCTGGGTGATATTACTACTAAATTTATTTGCTGCAATTCTTGCCTTGGGATTGATCTCTGTTAAACCTTAGCTAGGATTTTCATTTAATTTAATTTAATTTAATTTTCATTTAATTTATATTGCAATTATATTTTTCATTTTATTTGCATAACTTTTTTTTCAGTAGTAAGCCTTATCAGAAACTAGATTTGAATGAATTTTCTCTTTTATCTACAATTTATGCACAGATTGGAGATGTTCTCAGAATTCCAAACAACTTTTGTAAATAATACCATAATACTAATAGATTTTATCCACAAACTTCCAAGTTTATAATTGTATTTCCTGAAACATAAAGGAGGAAATGATGAGTTAGAGTAGTAATTTTTATTTGTGTGTTTATATAAAAGCTTCCTCGTTAAGTGTTCATCTACTTGTTTTGGGGCACCACACAATGACAATATAATTGTAGATTTGAGACCTTGTCTTTGTGTTACTATAGAAATGAATGTAGAGCCTTGCATAATATAAATACAGCATACGAAACAATGATAGATTGGTTTTTGTGGAAGATTAATATATATGGAAAAGAGCCTTCACATTTTGTAGCTATCCATTGTGATATAGACAAAGACATTTGAAATCTTTAGCAGTATTGTATTCATTTTAGTGGGTCATTATTCCAGGGCATTAGTAACTGTTTGCTTCTGGATAAGTTTTAATAATGTGAGAGAGTAGATTGTGTTACCTGCTGAGTTTTGCTATAAAATTCAATGTAATCTTTGTTTAGTATTCCCTAATACTAGCTTTGTTGCAGTATTAACATTAGGAGCAAACCTAGAAGTATTAATACATGCCATTCTTATGCAGACACTTTGTAGAGATTAAAAGTGTGGAGGATAGATATACATGCAAGGGTCATCCTAATGACCTAGCTTCCATATTAATCCACTGTGTTATTGTTAAATATAATATTATAGTTTAATAATGACTATAATTAAACATCAATATAATATTAAACTGATTTTGTTCCGAGCTTCTAGAATTTAACCTTAATGTTTAAACAATGCATATACTCTGATGTGTGCCATAAATTAGTTTTTGAATTATTGTTGTCATTCATTGTCATATTAAATTCTAACCTGTGTAGGAAAAATTACTAGAATTTATAACCAGTTTCTAATTATTTATTTGGTTACAAAACAATCTTTTGACAGAATAGACGAATGTATATTAATTGCAGAGATCCTGAACAAGAATCATGATTTTTATATGCTCTTGAACAATATGAGTCCTAACTCAAAAAAAGTCATTTATGACATAGTAACAGATTTTCTTTGCTTTACAAATAATTTATATGTGTCATAATTCATTTGTGGAATATAAATGCTCACTGTTCCAGAAAAGATGTTCCCAGGCTGTTCTCTGTTTTAATGCAGCTCATGAAAGTTTTATTACTTTTTTTAATCAGAAAACAGCAACATCAGAAGCATACTTCAAAGCTAAAATGTTACCAGATAGGCATTTTTTTCATACGTGCAATACAAATTTATCAATAGAAATGCAACCACAAACTTGGACAAAACAGTAATACTCTTTTATATATTATATATAATGTATAGTTACATTTAAATATTCCATTGATATTTAAATGTTATTTTACAAAGTACCAGTTCTTCAGGATAATTTTACACTTATTTGCTTTAATTGGCTTACTTGAATCTTGCCATTTACTCCTATTAATTTAATTTACTTTGTTAATTCATATGGTCAGGTAAGTTGACTGCAAATGCAGAATGCAGAATGTTACAATATTGCTAGATCCTTTATAAATAATATATAAGATCTTTCCATTAGGGAGTAACAAGGAAAATGCAGTCATTTAGACCAATGCTGCAATTGGGGTTCAAAAGAAAAAGAACCAAAGCTATAAATTATATCCCATGCTATGTTTGGATATATTAAATGAAGTATTTTCAGTAAGAGATCAGGATCAGGCCAATCACAGACTAACACTTTATCTCTTTCTTGTATGTCCAGGGGATCATATTTAAATTAGTTTGAGGTTAGCATTAAGTACAAATTATAAACTGGCTATTCGTAATTATTGATAGTAAAACAAGTCAGTATAATAACCAGTTTGAAGTTATTTTCTCCAATAAATACAGCTAATATTTTAATGTTTGTTTTAAGTTTGAGGCTTATTTAAAAAAAAGGATGGAAAAAGATTTAGGTCTTTATTTTATTTAGACAGATAATTTTACTTCATTAAAAATAATATTAATGATAATACAATAAAACAAATCAATAAATCAATACACAATTGCAAAGATTAAAATTGAAAAAGAGGGCTAGAACTCCTCTTCCATAGAAGTAGAGTTGACAAAACAGGGTTTTTTGGAGGTGCACAGAAGTGTAGGATAATATGGCTTTGTGTGTTCGTTCTGCCATGATTAATTCCAGACACTGTAAACAATCTAAATAATATCTTCTAATTCAGATTATCATGTTCAATGACTTCATAGTAGGAGTTGAGTAAGTATAGCATTGGCTGAAAGGAACATGTAGAGTCGAAAACTCAGGTACTGTGAGGTTAAGATAGATATGTGAATGGGAAAATGACAGTACTGTGCTCCAGATCCCCAGTCACAGATTCCCAGTTTCTCAAAATCAGAACTGAGCCCATAACAGAAATAGTCCTAATGATTATTGAAACTGCACGGTAAGAAGCCTTTAAATTTCTTTCCTGAGTATTAGCAGTTAGCTAGTATTTATTAAAAGCAATTGGATCCAGCAGCTTTCTCATTTTTTCATTTCATTTTTTCATTTTCATTTCATTTCATTTTTTTCATTTTAATTTATTTGTATGCCGCCCTTTTCCCTGAAGGGACTCAGGGCGGCTCACAACTCAAAGGGAGGGGAAAAACAAACAAAGTTACAAAAAACATAAAAACCATGCATAATTAAAAAAGCAAAACAGTCATACCATTCGAAGTGGGGCAGCGAGTCTTTAGCCCCAGGCCTGTCGGAACAGCCAGGTTTTAAGGGCTATGCGGAAGGCCTGGAGGGTGGTGAGGGTACGAATCTCCACGGGGAGTTCGTTCCAGAGGGTCGGAGCAGCCACAGAGAAGGCCCTCCTCCGGGTAGTCGCCAGTCGACACTGGCCGGCTGATGGAATTCGGAGGAGGCCTAGTCTGTGGGATCTAATTGGTCTAGTGGAGGTAATTGGCAGTAGGCGGTCTCTCAAGTACCCAGATCCAATACCATGAAGGGCTTTGTAGGTGACAACTAGCACCTTGAAGCGTACCCGGAGATCAACAGGCAGCCAGTGCAGCTCGCGGAGGATAAGTGTTACGTGGGTGAACCGAGGCGCACCCACGATCGCTTGCGCGGCTGCATTCTGGACAAGCTGAAGTCGCCGAATACTCTTCAAGGGCAGCCCCATGTAGAGCACGTTGCAGTACTCCAGTCTGGAGGTCACAAGGGCACGAGTGACTGTTGTGAGAGCCTCCCAGTTCAGGTAGGGATGCAACTGGTGCACCAGGCGAACCTGGGCAAATGCCCCCCTGGTCACAGCTGACAAATGGTGTTCAAAAGTCAGCTGTGGGTCCAGGAGGACTCCCAAGTTGCGGACCCTATCTGAGGGGCGTAGTGTTTGACCCCCCAGCCTGAGGGGTGGAACACTTGGCCAATCAGTAGGAGGGAAGCACAGCAGCCACTTGGTCTTATCTGGATTGACTACAAGCTTGTTAACCCCCATCCAGTCCCTAACAGCCTCGAGGCCCTGGCACATCACGTCCATCGCTTCATTGAGTTGGCACGGGGCGGACAGATACAGCTGTGTATCGTCCGCATACTGGTGGTATTTTATCCCGTGCCGTCGAATGATTTCACCCAGCGGTTTCATGTAGATATTAGAGAGGAGGGGGGACAGGACCGAACCCTGCGGCACCCCATACGTTAGGGGCCTAGGGGTCGATCTCTGCCCTCCAACCAACACCGACTGCGACCTGTCCGAGAGGTAAGAGGAGAACCACCGTAAGACAGTGCCTCCCACACCCACCTCCCGCAGTCGTCGCAGAAGGATACCATGGTCGATGGTATCGAAAGCCGCAGAGAGGTCAAGGAGTAACAGGATGGAGGCATGACCTCCATCCCTCGCTCTCCAGAGATCATCAATCAATGCGACCAAAGCGGTTTCCGTGCTGTAACCAGGCCTGAAATCCGACTGGAAGGGATCTAGATGACTGGTTTCCTCCAAGGACCGCTGGAGCTGAAAGGCCACCACCTTCTCAACAACCTTCCCCACAAAGGGGAGGTTGGAGACTGGACGATAGTTGTTTAAGACGGCTGGATCCAAAGATGGTTTCTTCAGGAGGGGTCTCACCACCGCCGCCTTTAATGCGGGGGGGAAAGACCCCCTCCCGAAGGGAGGCGGCAACAACCGCCTGGATCCAGCCCCGTGTCACCTCCCTGCTGTTAACAACCAGCCAGGAGGGGCACGGGTCCAGTAAACATGTGGAGGCACTTACAGCTCTCATGGCCTTGTCCATGTCCTCAGGCGTAACAGCCTGAAAATCAATCCAGTGATGTCCTACCAGATTATCCCTTGGTGCCTCAGCTGGTTCTGCAGGATTGGAGTCCAGGTCCGCCCGAAGCCGAGCAACTTTATCCGCGAGGAATTGGACGTAGTCCTCAGCTTTGCCTTGCAAAGGATCGCTTGTATCCCTCCTATTTAGGAGGGAACAGGTTATCCTGAACAAGGCGGCTGGGCGCGACTCAGTGGAAGCAATCAGAGAGGCAATGTATGTTCTTTTTGTCGTCCTAATTGCCCGGATGTAAACTCTGATGCTGGTTGTTAAAAGTGCTCGGTCTGACTCGGACTTACTGGATCTTCATCGATGCTCTAGGCGTCTCTTTTGGCACTTCATCTCCCGGAGTTCCTCAGTAAACCAAGGGGCCCTCCTGGATCCACTGCCTCGGATCGACCGTAAAGGCGCAATCCGGTTAAGAGCCTCTGTCGCTGCTGAATTCCAGGCAGCAACCAGAGTCTCCGCCGGACTGCGGGCAAGAGTATCAGGAATAACCCCAAGCTCCGTCTGGAAGCCCGACGGGTCCATAAGTCGCCTGGGGTGGAACCACCTGGTCAGTTCCTCCTCCCTACAGTGGGGGTTTGGTCTCCGAAAGTCAAGCCTCAGTAGGTAGTGGTCCAACCATGACAGGAGTAAGATCTCACTACCCCTCAGACCAAGATCACAACTCCACTGCTCCGAGAGAAATACGAGGTCGAGCATGTGACCCGCCGAATGAGTTGGGCCCTGGATTACTTGGGTCAAGCCCATGGCTGTCATGGAAGCCATGAACTCCTGCGCTCCATCAGAGTGAGCGCCGATAGAAGGCAGGTTGAAATCCCCCAGAACCATAAGCCTGGGAAACTCAACTGCCAACTCGGCTACCGACTCGAGGAGCGAGGGGAGGGCTGCCGCAACGCTGTTGGGAGGCAGGTACGTTAACAGCAGACCCACTTGACCCTTGAGGTCCAACTTCACCAGCAAGGACTCACACCCGGCAAGCTCCGGAGCAGGGATCCTACAAGGTACTAGGGACTCTCGGATAACAATAGCCACACCTCCACCCCTTCCCTGGGCTCACGGCTGATGTAGCACCTGAAAACCTTCTGGGCACATCTCTACGAGGGGGACTCCTCCCTCCGGGCCCAGCCAGGTTTCAGTAATACATGCCAGGTCTGCTCTCTCATCTAAGATTAAGTCCCGGACGAGGGGAGCCTTGTGAACAATAGACCTGGCATTTAGCGACAGCAGCCTGAGACCAGGGTCCTGATTACTCGCGCCATCTGGTCTTGGAGTGGGACTCATAGGGCGGGAAGGAGGGATCTCTGTAACATAGCGAGCCCTCCTTCCCCGGTAATGGCCAGCCCTAAAGTCCCCGCCATATCTGCCCCTCCCTGTTAAGACCGTAATGCTCCGGCCCACTCCCGTGTCCGTAGTTCCTCCAACCACCCCTATGGCCCCCGCGTTCCCTGACAGGCCCTTCGAATCAGCCATCCTCTCACACGAACACAGCCACTCATCCATGCATTCCCCACAGAGGTTAGTTAAAACACAAAAAATACAACAATAATGAGGTTTAAAAAGTGGGTACAGTCATCAATCAAACATACCATCACACCACATTCCTAAAAAAAAATTTTTTTTTTGGCGCACTGTGCAAGCGAGGAAAAAAAAACTTGGTGTTCTTAATCTTCTCCTTTGCGGAGTCCAGTAAAAGGGCAAAGCCCAAAAGTTTGAAATGACTGGAGAGTTAATGTCAATTGGGGGGAGGTGCTGAGCAGGCCCCCTGCCCATGTCCAGATTGTCCCCTGCCTTCTCTTTCTGCATAGATTGAGGCGCAGGATAGTATATAGGATAGTATCTGGGATTCTCAGCAAAGCCAGAGGTAGATTCAAGTATCCCAGTTCACTCCAGAATATTAGTCCTGAAGGCGAAGGCAGGGGTGGAGACGGTCGGAAGGCGAGAACAGTCAGGCGTCTAAAAGGGGGGCTCCTAAAACAACCACGGGTAGCAGCGGCAACAGCAACAGGGGCCAAGAGGCAAGCCATGATAGTCAAGGAGTTGCGATGGAAGAGAGGGGGGGTGCGAGTGGACTTGCTATTGTTTTCTTTAAAGCATTTCATACCTGTCCCTTTTTTATGGGTGCCTTTATCACTCACTGCTCTTAGGCAGCCTCTCCCTCTGTCAGTCAGTTAGATCCAAACAGCTAAGAAAGATGGTTTAAAAAGATATGATGTTGCACACAGCTTCAAGCATTCTCTCCATTATCTCTGAATTCAAAAACTAAAATTTATTCCAAAATTGGATTAAATTGGTCTTGGAATACCTAATTCAAATTCACAACAAAGAAGGCATCATGTTGAAAGCTTCAAAACTCTACAAACCCTGCTGAGTTGCACTGTCTTTTTTGTTGCTTTTATTGCACCATAGTAGCAAAAAGAACATGTTAAAAATGACATTTGGTCATCTTTCAACAACATTTCTGCTAGCTGTACATCAGCCATCTCCAGACCTGCTTGCCAATAGATCCTTCTTTTCTTGTTCTGGGAAAATAGCACTCTTCCAGGAATTATCTAAAAGTTCTGCCACTATTTCCAAAGAGGTATGGAGCAAAAAATTAAGACTCTATTGATAATAAAGATGCTTATAGGGATCAGTGATCTGTGATATCCCAAAGAGATATGCTTCAGCATTATTCCTGTCATCCAGAAAATAACTCAGGGCATTCAGGAATTCTTCACATTCCATGTTTGTGAAGGTGGATTATTATCCCTTAGATGTGTCAGTAGGAGAATAATGTACCGTGTCCTAGAAGTTCTATTTCTTATATCAGTAGCAAGTAAATTATTGCTGCAACTGTTGAAGAGTACTTGTGCTCAGTAATGGTCATGTTTATCTTTAATTTAATTATACTTCATAGCTTCAGGTTTAGGAAACTACTGAATTTTTTTTAAAAAAAAAATCTTAACAACTTGTGATTTTTAACATTTTATAAAACACAGAAAAGCACGTCTGTTTGATAGAAATAAACATGAGACTGATTCATTGATAATGACATTATAGGAAATATTCAAGAAGTCATCCTGCAAGAACACTTGGAAAAGGAAGATGAAATTCTAGTTTCTTTGGCTGGACTGAAGCAGGTATGGAAGAAAAGTGATATAATTTTAGTATTTTATTGATCTATAAATCTTAACATTATGTTTAAAAAATCAGTGCATAGGAAAACTAAATTTCTCTAGACTACTCGTAATGGGGTTGTCTTGGAATACCAGATAAATTTTCTCTGGGAACATACCTTGATTACTGAAATTCCCTCCCGTTTTAATTGTTACTTTCCTCATGTTCATTAGCAACCAGAGATTTCTATTTTTTTTCTTGTGCGATAATAGCATTCTTCCAGGAACTACCTAAAAGTCCTGTCACTATTTCCAGAGAGGTATGGTTACCCAAGTTCTACCCATCTGTTTCCATCTCCCCCCCCTATTATTATACAGTAGTGTGGCTTTTACTGTATACAGCCAGGGGGATAGAATCATAGTGGGCCACTTTACCTTCATCCCAATGATCCCCCGTTTTCCCCAGATGCTGTTCAAAGCTGAAATGTCAGGTGCAAAACATGTGAAATTACAATTAAAGTGATTTATTACATCATCACCACCACCACCACCACCACCACCACCACCACCACCACCACCACCACCACCACCACCATCATCATCATCATCATCATCATCATCATCATCATTATTATTATTATTATTATTATTATTATTATTATACTGTATTCATTAAACATAAAACTCAGTCAACTGAACATTCAAAAATGTATCACAAATACCATTGACTGGTGTTAATGGGTTGCTGCCAGCGTCCCAGATATCAATCAAGTACCTTTTTAAAATATACAATGTTCCAAGTAGAAGGTACTTTGTTGACACCCAGGACCCATATCAACATCTTTTTCTTTGACTTTGGCATATCAATAATAATAACAATAATAACAACAATAATAATAACAATAACAACAATAACAACAATAACAACAATAATAATAACAATACATTTTTCATTAAACATTAAACTCAGCCAACAGAACATTCAAAAATGCATTACAAATACTATATACAAATACAAATGGTGCTAATAGTTTGCTGCCAGCATCCTAGGTATCAACCAAGTACCTTCTTAAAATATAAGATGTTCCAAGTAGTACAGGTTTTTTTTGCAGTTCCGCTGGTGTTATTGCAAGAAGCTGTAATTTGTTGATGTATCTTATAAAATTCTTGGACATGGTGCCAAGTGCCCCGATGACAATGGGTATCACTGTTACATGCTTCGATGGCCAGGTCATGATATTATTATTATTTCTTCTTCTTCTTCTTCTTCTTCTTCTTCTTCTTCTTCTTCTTCTTCTTCTTCTTCTTCTTCTTCTTCTTCTTCTTCTTTATCATCCTTGCATGGTATATGTCAGCATTTTAATAACATTAGAACCTGTTGTAATATTTTATTCTTTTAAATGTATTTGCGTTGCCTAAAAGATTCATGAGTTTCCTAAAGCTTTTTTTTACTGAGAAACACTGTTGGCCATTTTGTACATGTTTTAATCACTTAAGTTAGTTGATGATAGGGTAGTTCTCTCTAGAGAATCTAGGTAGCCTTTTTTAGAATTCATCCAAAGCATACATTTCTGTCCTTATCTTCAACAGATTAAGGATATTCTGAAAGGCTCCCTCCGTTTCAATCAGAGTCAATTGGAAGCAGAAGAGAATGAACAGATTACAATAGAAGATGATCATTATTGTTCCAGCAATCAGAGCAAAAGGGCAGTTGAAAAGATAGAAAACCCCTCAGCTCCAAAGCAGTTTGTCCCTCTACTGAAGGAGGTAAAATGCATGCTTTTCAGTGAAATGCTTGAAGAGAATGTATCCATCAAAAAGTGTATTGCTATAGTTCAAAAATAATTTAAAACTTATACAGACCCAATCTTATGCATTCCTAAAAACCAAAAAGTTCACTGAATTTGTGTGTTTTGTAGTTTTAATTAGTATTAATTTTAGCAGATCTATCTTCTAGGATGACATTAAGCCTTAGCAGTTGTTCCAATACAGGTAGCCCTTGTTGAACTACCATTCATACAACAACCGATCAAAATGACAATAGGGCTGAAATGAATTGATAGTTATGGCCACTCCTTGAAGTTAATAGTTGTTGCAGCATCACTAGGGTCATATGATCAAAATTTGGATGTTTGGCAGTATGCCCACTTAGAACTACAATACATATTTCAACTTCGATAACCCACCCCGATCTGTTCCTCATCTCTCTCCTTTTGGCAGCTTTGTATTCTGCAGCTACTGTCCACTACTAATACTAACACTTGGACTGATAAGGCTTGTCATCAATGGGAAGAATATGGCAAAGATTCAGGTTATACTCAGCCATCTTTAGCAGTATAAAATTGCTAAATTTTTATAGGAAATCAATCAATTACAATATAGTAATGTAAAATCAGAAACATCTAAGCTAAAAGATCTGTGGAATTTAATAATATTACCTACTATAAATTAGAACTTACTGATTTATTTTAAAACAAATTCACAGGAGTCCATGGAAAATAGATTTTGGTATGTTTTAAAATTTCAAAGATGAATTAGAGACAAAAATAGTTCCCCATTGTCATTCACATACTGGGTACTCCTGTTCCTAACGCTATGGCTCTTCATCTTTTTTAATGACAAATTTAATATAGCCCCACAACCAGGGGTGAGCTCCTACCAGTTCTAACCACTTCTATAGAAGAGGTTCCACAATCTACAGTGCCATTTAGAGCCGGTTCCAGCTCCCTCCCCCCGCCCATCCGCACATCATCAAGATGAAGAGCGAGATGAGGAATTCTGGGAGTTGAAGTCCACAAGTCTTAAAGCTGTCAAGTTTGAACACCCCTGGGGGTTTTTTTCTAAAGGGTTAGGGATGCAAGGGTCTTGTAACTTGACAGCTTTAAGACTTGCATGCTTCAAATGCCAGAGTTTCTGAGCCAACATTTTGGTTGCTAAGCAAGAGCATTGTTAAGTGAGTTTCACCACATTTTACAAGTTGGCCATGCCCACCCAACCACAACGCTGGCAAGCCACTCCCATCCGGTCATATGGCCAGCAAGCAACTCCCACAAAGCAGGCCACACCTACAGAAGAGATTCTAAAAAAAATTGAAACCCATCACTGCTCACAACTATTTATAAATTGTTACTGGAGGTAGTCCTCAACTTCATTTCAGTTGCATAGGGGAAATTAGATTACAATTCAATAAACATAAAAGCCTTATATTACTCCAAAAGTAAATTAATTTGTTTGTAATATGGTTTTAGAAAAAAAGACAGTATAACAAAAACAATTCTCTGTAAAAAATCACATAAAATAGTTCAGTTAATGAAACAAATAATGAAAAAATAAAATATGTTTATGTTTTTATTCTTTATACTTTTAACATTTAATATTTTATATATTTAATTTATATGAACATAATAAATTATATAATGGATTTTATTTAAATAAGCACAGCTTACTTAAATGGATATATACTTTATATATTTAAACAAGCTAAGTTGGCCAATGAAGATGTCAGAAACCGTTTTTGTCTTTATTTCTTCTAATGTAATAGCATAAAATTTGTTCACTTTCACATGTTTTCATTGGACCCCTCTCTCAATAGAAAAAAACATTATTTCTGGTTAGGACCATTTAAAACATCTGCTAATAGTGGGGATGTGGGGGAATTAGATAAAATATAGAGTGCAGATCAGGAAGACTTGTACAGTTATGTCAATCTCTACATCTGAGGATCTACTGAGATCTTCTTAAAAAGGAATGTTGCTAAATCTCCATCATGTTCAAAGGTAGGATATCAAATCTTTCCATATTGTATGCTGTTAAAGTAGTGGTGGGATTCAAAATTTTTTACTATCTGTTCTGTGGGCATGGGTGTGGGAAGGATATTGCAAAAATCCCCATTCCCTCCCCACTCCAGGGCAAAGATACTGTAAAATCCCCATTCCCTTACCACTCCTGGGGGAAGGATGCTGTAAAATCTCCATTTCCACCCTACTACAGGGCAAGTATATTGTAAAATCCCCATTCCCTCCACACCCCACTAATCTCCTTTCCAGCTCCTTTCTCCTGTGCCGGCCAATAGAAGAAGACCAAGCTGATCAGCTGGAATGCCGATCATCTGTGACTCAGGAGGCAGTGAATGGATGGGGGCAGAGCCAGTCAGAGGTGGTATTTTTTGGTTCTCCAAACTACTCAAAATTTCCGCTACCTGTTCGCCAGAATGACTGAATACCATGTCTGAGATATATAGGGATAACAGGGATTGTCAACAAAGACAATAAAAGAATAAAGGTTTTCCTTTCCAGTTATATCTGACTCTAAGGCACTGTGCTCATTTCCATTTTGGCCTGTCTTCTGCTTGTTTGTCCTCCACAGGCCTGATGTAGTCATTATACTGTATATTGCTGTCTTTTCTTGGAATTACTTAGGATATTTTGATGGAATTTATTTGGCTTGTGTGCTATGCTGATTTTGTGTGGGTGTAGTAGTCTTTCTGAAATGTTCTTGAACTATGGCAGTGTTATCCTTTTTAGGGCTTGTATTGTGCTGTCTTAGGTTGAATGGTCAGGAACATTTTGTTAAAGTTGAGGGCAGTGGTGGATTTCATTTTTTTTTACTACATGTAGGCATGCCCTATTTTGTGGGCATGGCTTGACAGTCATGTGACTTGCTGGGAGTGGCTTGATGGTCATGTGACGTGGGTGGGCATGGCCAACTTGTAAAATGTGGTGAAACTTACTTAACAACGCTCTTGCTTAGCAACCAAAATTTTGGGCTCAATTGTGACCGTAAGTTCTCTTTCTTTCTTTCTTTCCTTCCTTCCTTCCTCTTTCTTTCTTTCTTTCTTTCTTTCTTTCTTTCTTTCTTTCCCTTTCTTTCTCTCCTTCCTTCCCACCTTTCTTATCTTTTTCGCTCCCTCTTTCTTCCTCTTTTTCTTTCCTTCTTACTCTTTCTTTTTCTTTCCTTCTCTTTCTTTCTCTCTTACTCTTTCTTTCTTTCCAAAGAGACACAAAAGGTGGACCTAACTAGATGTTTTGCATCATAAAATATATGCACCTTACAAAGCTGACCCACCAACTTTTTTCACTTTTTTCACTTTCATTATATAATATTCCACCTTTTATAGGCTTTATAAACATATTTATTTCCCTAAGAGAAGAGAGAGATCAGCTGGCAGAAGTGGGCTTCATGTTAATCTGAGGGGACAGCCAGCTTTACCTTTCCTTTTCATCCAAAGCTGGTGAAATAGTGGTTATTCTGAACTGGTGACGGAAAAGAATGAAGTGAGGGGCCAATATTTTTGTCTCTTGTACCCGCGCAATATAAAGGCATTATTGTGGGTGCCTTATTTGTCTGAATAAAAAGAACAGCTTGAGAGGAAGAGAGACATTTTATCAACTCAGCTACCCTATCAGGTATAATACTGTTTGGACAGAGCTAGCTAGCTAGTTATCAAGGTAGGTAAATAGAGATATATGATGATACGTAGGTAGGTAGGAAGGTAGGTAGGTAGATGATAGATAGATAGATAGATAGATAGATAGATAGATAGATAGATAGATAGATAGATAGATAGATGATATAGAGGAGGGAGGAGGGAGGAAGTTCCATCTTCTGAATCAATTTTCCAACATGAGAAATATTTTTAGAAATTTTGTAATGAATCTAGATGAACCCAAAAATACCTTTGATATTTACAGGGTGGACACATTCACAATCTATAATATTTCAACATTATAGAAAACTTAATTGTTATAGCCTCTCATCTTATATCCAGAAAGATTCCTGAGATAAATTATAATTTCCCAAAGAGTTTATCTTTCCTTCCTTCCTTCCTTCCTTCCTTCCTTCCTTCCTTCCTTCCTTCTTTCTTTATCTCTGTTCCCCCCCCTCACTCACACACACACCTCTTCCAGTTGGCAAAAATTTCTCCACGCAACCTCCCCGCCATGCCACCAACCTGGGGGCACTCCATGTTCTGCTGGACAACGGCTCCTTCGCGTCCCATTGCCAGCTGCAGTTGGCTTTCTTCTGGCTGGTAGAGACCTTCCGGAGCAGACCCACCACTCCAGGCGGGCACTCTGCCCCCAGAGCGGTCACATGACAGCGGCACATGGGCTGCTGAATATCCCAGAACCTGCCCAGATTCAGCCAGAGTGACGGGGATGCTCCAGAGAGGAAGGTTGCCAGGAGAAAGCTAGCTGCACCAGCAACGGAGCATGAAGGAGCATCCATCCAGCAGCTGCTGTGTCCTGTTGCAACCGCCCAGGGTGGCCTCAACATCCTACCTCCCTGCCGCCTCCAGCCCTGTGCATCCCATTGTCAGCTGCAGTGGCTTTATCCTTGTGGCTTTCATATGGTGCACCTCTCTGCCATCTCCAGCCCTGCGCGTCCCATTGCTGGCTGCAGTTGGCTTTCACATGGGGGCTTTCAAATGGCAGCAGTCACAGGGCGGCGCATAGGCTGCTGACTGTCCCAGGGCCCATCCAAGTGCAGCCAGAGCGATGGGGACGCTCCGGAGAGGAAGGTCGTCAGGAGAAAACCAACTGCAACAGGCACGAAAGAGCGGCCATCCAGCAGCTGCCACATCCCGTAGCAGGTGGCCAGGACGGCCTCGATGCCCCGCCTCACTGCCGCCTCTAGCCCTGCACAACCTCCCTATCACCTCCAGCCCCGCACGTCCCATTGCCAGCTGCAGTTGGCTTTCTCCTGACTGGCAGAGACGTTCCGGAGCAGCCCCGCTGCTCCAGCTAGGCGCTGCATCCCCAGAGCGGTCACATGGCAGTGGTGCACAGACTGCTGACCATCCCAAGGCCCGCCCGGATGCAGCCAGAGCAATGTGGCTGCATCACCAGGAGAAAGCCAACTACTGCCAGCAACAAAATCCAAAAAGAAATTGCAAACGGTGTTCATGAGCTCAACCAGCCAACCTCGCAAGTTTTCAAGCTCGTCTGGAGAGGTGTATTTTTTTAAGAAAACCTCTGAAAAAGCTGCAACATCCGGAGAGACTGGCGGGAGGTCTTTTTGGGGGGGGATCCCCAGAACCAGGTTGCCCAGCACCCCATCACTCCGGATCTTGCGGCTTTTTTGGGTTTTTTTTTAAAAAAAAGCTCTCCAGATGAGCTTGAAAACATCCGAGGTTGCTTCTGGAGGGGTAAGGCAGACAGGCAGAATTCCACCGACCCCCCGGGTGCCTGCAGCTAGGGAGTCTGCAGCAACTTGCACAGTAAATGCAATTAAGAACTTCTCACATTCGTGAAAAGATTTTCTTTACTGTGCAAACGCTTGCTCCAAGGCTGCAGGGCCAGGGAGAAGGGGAATGCTGCCCGTCTGCCTTCTCCCAAAGCAACCTCACAGATTTTCAAGCCGCGAAATCTGGAGCCGCCAATCTCCGGTAAGATGTGCATCTCATAGCCGGGCTTTCCCCACCCCGTGCCCCACTTGCCACCCCAAATTGAGGGTCTCTCAGCCGTTGTGTGCAGGGAAAATGCTTGCACAGAAAAGAAAAACTTCCCAAGAATTCAAAAAGCTGTTAACTGCCTCGCACTCATGAGAAATTTTTCTTTACTGTGCAAGATTTTTCCCTCCACACAACAGCTGAGAGACGCTCGCAGTGGGGTGCAATTTGGGCTCAATCCCCTCCCCTAGGGCCTCCTGCCTTCTTGTCCAGTGCTCGCTCAGCCGCCCCCTCCAATCCTCCAGCTGGATGCAGCCACTCACCGGCGACTGGAAAGCAAGGTCATCCACCTATATTGCCCAGCGTTCACTCAGGGACCTCATGGCTCCTACCCACCCATCCCCCCCCCAACATCCCCCCCCAACCTAGACATAGCCACTCACTGGTTCTTTTTTCTTCTGGTTCCAAACTAACTCCCAGTTGGTTGGTTGGTTAAAGTGCAGGTTGGGTCCTAATGCTTCATCACTGGCTTTTAAAACGGAGAAATTTTCGGAGGCGGCTAGCAAAGAAAGCTCTCAGCCATGACCAGCACCGCTGACGCTGATGCTGACTGGGCGGGCAAAGGAAGTGGTGAGCAGGGCAAACATGGTGCAAACAGACAGGGAGAGAGAGTGAGTGAACAGGGAATGAACTGGCGGGGGCAGGCCAGGGGACCATACCAGTACGGCTACCGGCCGTTTACCACTAACTGTATGCCCGTCCAAGGGATGGGTTTCTGCCAGTTTGGTCCGGTACACCCCTACCGGATGGTCAAATTTACCGTGCCTTTCAGTACTGGATGGTCTGGTGGCACCGAACCGAAACGCTCCTGCCCACCCCCGCTCTCTCTCCCTGCCCGCCTGGTCACCACTTGATCTCTCTCTCCCTCTCCCCCACCTCACCATGCTTGCAAAGCATGACATGTGGGGCAGAAGCCCCCCAAACCCAGCAGGGATCCTAAGCAAAGGAGGAGGCGGAGAGCTGGATGGAGGAAGGGAGAAACCCTAGTGAGGGCTGCCTGCCGCCAACTCGACTCCACGCAGAGCGGGCTGCAAGGGTGCCATAAGGCAGTTTGATCAGGGCAGTGTGCTGCTGCAAAAAGCCGCACTGCTACTGCTGGTGCTACGTTTCCCCACTGGGTTAGGGCCTTGGGGACTTCTGCCCCTCGTGGTGCACTTTGCAGCTGCCAAAACCCTACACAGATTTCTTTGGATGCAGAAGGGGCAGAAGTCCCTGAACTAGGGTTTCCCCCTTCCTCCACCCAGCTCTCTGCCTCCTCCTTTGCTTAGGCTCCCCGCTGGGTTTGGGGGCTTCTTACCCTCATGCCGTGTTTTGCAGCCACTGCAGCCCCATGCAGACCTTTTCAAGGTGCTGGGCAACCTGGTTTTGGGGATTCCCCCCCCCAAAAAAAAAGACTGACCATGCTGCCGAGAACGGGCACTGGACAGGATTCGGCAGTGCTGGGAACAGAGGAGCCGGAGGCTGGGGTGCCCTGCAAGAAGAGCCCCAGAGGCAAGGGCAGCAGCGCCATGCCCTCCTCTGTACTGCCCATTGCCCAGCAACGCGCTGCTGCCATTGCTTCATCAGGCAGGGGGCAGGAGCGGCCCAGGAGGGGGCGGCCAACGGGGGTCACTGTCCAGCCCACCCTCCCTCAGCAGCAGCAGTGGGTTCCACAACATCACCTTCAAGGTAAGCGGTGGGCTCTACTTGGCCATGACAGCGGGGCTAGCTCGGCGCCCACCCAGCCACTGCATGGCGGCAGGTGGGCTGGCGGAGGTTTGCCCTGGCCCGGCCGGTGGTTGGCTCGACCTCCCCTCCTGTTCCTTCTTCTGCAGGGCATGTTACCTTGTCTTTCACAGATGCCTCATTTCCAATTGGGGGGAGAAATCCTCTGTGAAAAATGTGTACGGTCCGGAGCCCATCTGTGCTGCCGAGGACGGGCACCGGGCAGGATGTCAGCGGTGCTGGGAGCTGGGCTGCGCATGGAAGAGCCAGCGGCTGGGGCATCCTGAAGCACCGCCAGCCAGCATGTCCTGCAAGAAGAGCCCGAGAGGCAAGGGCAGCAGCACCGCACTCTCCTCTGTCCTGCCCATCGCCCAGCAACGCGCTGCCACCACTGCTTCATCAGGCAGGCCGAGCAGGGGGTGGGTACGGCCCATGAGGGGGCGGCCAATGGAGGTCACTACCCAGCCAGCCCTCCCTCAGCAGCAGCAGCAAGTTCTAATTCTATCTTTAGTATTTTCTGCCATGCTGTGATGATTGTCACAAATCAGAAGTGGAAAGAGACTTGGCTAGGATTGAAATTATTCCAAAATTGAGAAGGCAGTTGACTTCAGAATTAATGTGCTTCTTCTCTTGAACAAAGGATGCAGTTGGATTTATTCCATTTTGTTCCAGCCATAGGATTCTCAAAAGGAGTCTCTTTGAGAAAAGAAAAGCTGTATAATTAGCCTGGCTTAAATGCTGAAGATGGATTCTCATCTTCAGCAAAAACTGCCTTCTTTAAATAAGATGTGAAGTTGAAGAATTTTTGTATCCTTCATAGAAATGTGTTGATAAGCACTCCTTGGACATTCTTGATTGACTTCTCAGTAGGTGTGGTTAAGCTAGTAAGACTAATGAGAAAGCAAAATCCTTCTGTTATTTTCTGATTTTGGATCTTGCCTTAATTCAGCTGTAAAAGGTCAGAAAGATAATTTCAAGCTAGCTTTAGCATCTATTTTGTTAAGACAAAGAAATCCTGAAAACTAACTGGGATATAATAGAGTGTTTGCATATCTATTTAATTTTCCTTCTTTGTGTGGTGGAAAGCACTATACAAAAACAGCTGGGAAGTCTATCTGAGCATGAGTGTTGTGAAAGAAAAAGAAAGTGGGAGAGAGAGAGGAAAGAAAGGATGGAAGGAAGGAAGGAAGAGAGGAAGAGGAAAAAGGAAAGAGGAAGAGGAATAAAGGGGAAGGGAGAGAGACAAGAAAGCAGGGAAAGAAGGAGAGAAAGAAAGAAAGGGAAAGAAAGAAAGAAAGAAAAAGGAAGGAAAGAAAGAGAACTTATGACCACAATTGAGCCCCAAATTTTGATTGCTAAGCAAGAGCATCACATGACCGCCGAGCCACTCTCACAAAACAGGCCACATCTACAGAATAGATTCTAAAAAAATTTGAAACCCACCCATACTGATGTCCAAGAAGAGCAGAGAGATGATGTTTTCTCTTTCTCTGGTACAGTAGATTCCTTTGAAGAAGTAGATTATCCTGTGGATGTTCTGTAATTGACCCTTTTATATTGAAATGAAAATATCATCTATATTGTCGGTTGTATTTGTAGAAGTGCCGTGGCTTCTAGATGTTGCATAACAATCTTTGCTATAAGTCTTGAAATCATTGGTGCCGTAGGTGTAGCTTTAATTCATTGGTAAAATATGTAGTGTAGTTTCAAATTGAAAGTAGATAGATAGGCAGAAGTTTATAAGATCCATAGTCCTCAGTGTTTCAGTCTAAGTGTATTTGGTTAAGTCAGGTGTGCTAGGAGCAATAGATTATAGATCTATTAGGTCATAGATTTGACTAATTCCAGATCTATAGACATAGAAAGGCTGTCATATCTACTACAGATCTTAAATAGCTTTAACAGGATAAAAATGATTTCTGGATTATTTAGATGGTGGAACATTGAAATGAAAAATGCTGCATAAAATAAAAATGATTAAAATGTGTTTTGCCAAAGCACAGCAAATTTCATTAAAGTTACTCTGAAGTAAACTCAAAAAAATTAATTTATCAATATTGTAAAGTGAACCTAATGTAAAATAAATGGACGAACAAAGAGAAACAAGGCTACTGCTCGTCCATTGTCACTATCCCAAACAAAAAGATGAGCATGATGCCTCAATTGTGAATCTTTCAATGAACCCTGAAGTTGCAGTGTTAGGAGACTTGACTTAATTCAGTGCCTGTTAGAAGTCAGACTTCCAAATGTGATTCTAGGAAAAAAGGGCGTTGGTACTCACTTCATATGCCTCTTCTAATAGAGTGGAGATAGCATCCACTTATGTGTTAATCCTGTCCGTTCTCCTATTGGACTGAGTCTGATTAATAATTAATTAGCCGCATATATAACCCATCTCTGTGAGTGACTCCACCCATCTTTTCGACGAAGAACAAAAACAGACTCCACGTGTTATCCAACTTTCAACTTTAGTAACGATATATAATAAACCCAACAATAAATTCCACAATGATACAAAATGCAATGAACAACAACTTCATCAACATTTTGTCCAGGTAATCACTTAAGGAACAGTCTCCAATCAGGGCGGGGCTGGATGCTATCTCCACTCTATTAGAAGAGGTGTATCAGGTAAGTACCAACACCCTTTCTCAATAGAGCTGGAGATAGCATCCACTTATGGGATATACCCAAGCTAGTCCCCATCGGGAGGGAGAGACTGTTGTATTACCTGTCAGTATGGACCGCTTGTAGAACCCTGCGGCCAAAGGCAGCGTCTGCCGAAGTGAATTTGTCCAGCTTATAGTTCTGAACAAAGGGCGATGGGGTCGCCCAAGCTTCCGCCCTACAAATTTCCCCCAGGGAAGCCTGGATGTTCCATGCCGCAGAAGTGGCCGAGCTCCTGGTGGAATGGGCCGTAATTCCTTGCGGGATTGGCTCCTCATTGGAAAAATAGGCTGTGGCTATACATTTCCTAACCCATCTGCCTATGGTAGTGACCGAAACCCTCTGCCCCAGAGAGGAAGGCTGGAAAGAAACGAAGAGACGTTCCGTCTTCTGCCAAGCCGCATCCAGCATGTGCCACTGCTCCTCCAAGGGTCTTGAAGGCAAGGGACAAAAGTCAGGTAATACAATGTCCTGCGCCCTATGGAACCATGAATTGACTTTGGGGCGGAAGGAAGAGTCAAGCCTGAGGATCACCCTATCTTCATAAAAGGTGCAGAGCCCTTCGCCAATGGATAGCGCCTGGAGCTCTGATATTCTTTGCGCAGATGTGATTGCCACTAAGAATGCAACCTTCAGGGAAAGAAATTGTAGAGGAATAGTGTCTAGAGGTTTGAATGGTGTTTTCGTTAGGGAGGCAAGGACCTTTGCCAAGTCCCATGTGGGATATCTGTGTACTATAGGTGGCCTAAGATTAGAAACCCCTTTTAAGTATCTCCTAACTGCCAGGTGCTGAGATAATGATTGTCCCCCTCCCCAGAACATAGCGGACAAGGCCGCTACCTGCTGCCTAAGGGTATTGGGTGACAATCCCTTTTCCAGTCCATCCTGGAGGAACTTGAGGACTTGGGGAACCAATGCTGAAACCGGCATTACCCTATCAGAACACCATTCACAGAACACTCGCCAGGTAGCATTATAAACACGATCCGTGGAGGGTCATCTCGATGCCTGTATAGTGTCTATGACCCTAGTGGAGAACCTGTCCAGTCTCAGGCCTTCCCCCTCAAGCACTAGGCGGTTAGCTGGAGCCACTGGGGGTCCAGATGCTCCAGCGACCCCTGGGTGAAGGACACCTGGACTGGCGGAATCCTCCAGGGCCTCTCCCCAGACAATGTCTGAAGATCCGCAAACCATGGCCGGCATGGCCAGTGCAGTGCAATCAGTATGATTTCTGCCCTGGATGTAATGATTCTTTGTACAACTCTGGCTAACAGTGGAAGTGGCGGGAAAGTGTATATTAGTCCCTGAGGCCAGGGCCAGCAGAGAGCATCCGTCGCTTCTGCCCCTGGTGTAGGGAACCTCATGAGGAACCGTGGCAGCTGAGCATTGGTTGGAGAGGCGAAGAGATCCATGATCGGGACCCCGAACCAAATCACCTGGAAGAGAGAAGGGTGTAATCTCCACTCCACCTGATCCAGAGTAGAATGGCTGAGCCAGTCTGCCCTTACAATATCAACCCCTGAAATGTGTTCAGCGACCAGGGACAAGAGATGCCCTTCCGCCCAGCGACCCAGCTCTTCCACCTCCCCCATCAGCTGCTTTGACCAGGTGCCCCCTTGTCTGTTGACATACGCCTTGGCCCTGTCAGAATACGTACATGTGTCCCCTCGACCTTGTCTACGAAGTGGAGGAGGGCAAAACGGATGGCCCTAAGCTCGAGGAGATTAATGCTCAAGGCGCTTTCTACCTCTAACCACCTGACCTGAGCAAAGTGTGTGTCAAGGTGGGCACCCCAACCTGTGAGACTCGCGTCAGTTGTGATCGTGATCCTGTCCTCTATCCTGAAATAACACCCTCTCTTAATCGCAGGGGACCTCCACCAATGCAAGGAATGACGTACTTCGCTAGGCAAGGTAACCCTAGTCAGGGAGGTGCTCCTCCGTTCTTTCTGGAAGGGCAGTAGGAGCCATTGCAATTCCCTGGTGTGTAGTCTGGTCCAAGGAACAATTGCGATGACCAAAACCATCTTCCCCAGCAATTAGACAAGGTAGCTAGTGAAACCTTCCTTCCCCCCCCAACCTGGGACACCAATTGGCAGATGCTGTCCTGTCTCTCCTTGGAGAGGAACACCTGGGTTGCTTCCATGTCGATCCAGGCTTCCAGGTGTAAAATGCGAGTGGTGGGCAAAAGGTGACTTTTGGCCCTGTTGATGGAAAAACCATGAGACCGGAGGGCATGAACAGTGGTGTCGAGGTCCGCCAAGGCCCTATTGTGAGAGCGTGTCTAAAGGAGGATGGGCCATAATCCTGATTCATAAGGATCCCCCATAATCTGGTTGTCTAGCCCCCTGCCTCCTAGGATAAGGTCCTGGGAGGTACGACCCCTTTTTATAATTGGTGGGCAAGACCTTACGCTTATCTTTCCCCTCTACTAGGAGAGGCGTGAGGGAATCCCCGAATAGGTCCCCCCCTTTGTATGGCTCCGAGGTTAGACGCCACGTGCCGGAGATCAGTCTGCCACAGATTCAGCCACAGGAGTCTACGGGAGGCCACGGAGGACGCCATGGCCCGGGATGCAAATCTGGTGGCACTCAGGGTGGCATCCGCCAAAAACTGCACTGCAACTATGATTTTGTTCAGGTCCTGGTGTGCCCTGGAGTCCCCGGCCAGGATCCTCCCCTGCAGCTGTTACAACCAGCTCAAGCTAGAACAAGAAAAAAGGAAGCCGCCACTGAAGCCCGGACCGCCCAAGCGGCTGCTTGGTGGCCCCGCTAGAGGATTTGGTCAGCCTTCTTTTCTTCAGGTTTCAGGATCTCTTCCTGGGACCCTGGTAATGTAGTGCTAGAGTGTAGAGCTGAAATCAGGGTATCCACGGTCAGCCACAGCAATAGCTTGTCAAGGCACTCAGCCATGTTATAAAAACATTTGTCTGAGCTGGACGGGGCCAGGCTTGATGTTGGTGTAGCCCATTGCCTCTGGATGGTGTCCATAAACAATTGGGGGGCAGGGATGGCGTCCATCTCCAATTTATGTTCTGTAAACCAGGTGTTGGCTGATTTGGTGGTCCTAGAGGTTGATGGAGCCTTCACCTGCCCCCCCCCCCATATCAGCCGCAACAATTGCCTTGGTCAGGAGAGGTTTAAACAGGGTTGGTGGGAAAAGGCCCAAGGCCACCAGCTTGTCCAGGCCTTCCCCCACTTCTTCAGATAAGCCGTCCTCCCTGATCTCCTCTTCTTCTGAAGCTGGAGATGACTGTGCTCTGGGCGTTGAGGCGAATGTTCCGCCCTCATGTCGGGAACAAGGGTATCATGTGCGCACACCTGAGTAGCTGGTGGAGGTGGTGGCGGCACCCGCTGCTGCAACCCAGCCGCAATCCCCTGCTTAATTGCCTCTGCAATGAATGACTGGTATTCTAGAGGCATGGCCGGGGCCAGGTACTCTTGACGAAGGCCCGCAGCCGTGGGCGTAATGTGGCTTCCGCATGCCTGCTAGGTAGGGGAGGTTCCATAGGGAGTGGTAGCACTGATTGCCCCCAGATCCCTGAGTTATTAATAGACAGCATTGGACTAAATGGGCCAGGCCCAGAATCCAACTGTGAGGGGGGGTTGCGGCCTGAGATGGTAGTGGGGGAATGAGAATGAGACCCAGTCTGGGCCGGGGATGGGGCCTCTTTGCTGATTTTGGAGTCTTTTTTTATTTGGAGCCCTTGCTGGAGGATTTAGAGTCCTTAGAGCCTTTATCTTGAGGCTTATTTGCACTGCTGCTTTGGGATGAGGCAGGCAAGGCTGGTGGATCGTGGCCCCCAGCCACTGATAGCAAACCTCCTTGGGTGCTTCCTGACATGTCAGGCTGGCCTGATGCTGTGCTATCTGCCATTTGAGGGACCATTGGCATTCAAAATGGCGGCCGCACCAATTTTCCTACCAAAATTCTCCTCCTTGTAGATGGCCACCGGCTCTCTTTCTGGGCTCCTGAGGTCTCCCTCAGCCTATTGTGGTCGCTCATGCTTCGAATCTCCCTCTGCGGGCCTCACAGGGATCAAAGGCAATGTGTGAGGCCCTTTTGTCTCTCCGCAGCATCAGTGTGCCATTCTTTGACAGCACGGCTGCTCCGATCCCTAATTAGCTTGGAGAGGTCGTGTAAAGGCCGGCAAGGCGTCTCCCAGCAGCAATCAACCTTTCACAATAGGTGGAGGGAGGGAGGCATTTGAAGTGGCTGGTTGTCAGCGCGCAATCCTTCCTCCCCCTTTTTACATCTGTGGCTCGAGGCTACCAGAAACCTCAATGAGCCTCTCTCTCCAATAGCCCCAAGGCTCTGTTACTCACTTTTCCTGTTAAAAACAATTTCGCTAACAAAGAAGATCAGATACTGGATAATACTACTGTCCAGAGTGGACTGAGTGAAAAAGATGGGTGGAGTCACTCACAGAGACAGGTTATATATGCAGCTAGCTAATTAATTATTAATCAGACTCAGTCCAATAGGAGAACAGACAGGGTTAACCCATAAGTGGATGCTATCTCCAGCTCTATTGAGAATTCCTGATTCATCTTGCTGACAATTCTTTTCTTCAGAGGACAAAGAAAAGATGATCATCTCTGCTTGATCTGTTACTAATCAGTAGAAACATAGTTGAAGAAGTAGAACTATGAAAAACTGCAGTCCTTGGTGTTATAGTTACAGTATTTTTCGGAATATAAGACATACTTTTTCCCCCTAAAAGAGGGTGAAAATTTCGGTGCGTCTTATACAATCAATGTAGCCCCGCCCACCCACAAGCCCACATCCTTTGGCCTCTGACTCCCAGCAATTTGCCTCTTTGAAGCATACAGCCTATTTCACTTTCACCTTTAGCACAGTTGGATCAGCCTCCCAACTGTGATGATTTGACATAAAATAAAGGCAGACAGCAAGGAGGTTAAACTAGAGGCTTGTCTTTATTCAGCAGCAGCCATCTTAAAACTACCTTCTGCCCCAGATGACATCATTAAAAAAGTTAACTGTTTCCTAACCTCCTTAAAGAGATAGGCATAACAAGTAAACTTTGAATATAGCATAAAACATACACATCATTACATCTCCCTTACATATAAAACATATAATATGATTCCATATTTTTGGTTTAATAGCTTGGCTATAGCGAGAGAAAGTTACAGTTGTCTGATATCAGTAAAATTGCTGTCAGGTTATGAATCAGTTCCGGCATTGTCACATGCTGAAATGCTTACATTATCCTTGCCGTTCTCAGTAGGCTGTATATCCGTGTTCAGGAATTCTGTGCCATCATGCGCTTGCACTTCATTTTCCTTGTTGTTTTCTTCTTCCAATGTAGTATCAGCAGCAGTGTCTGGACGAAGATGACACCTGTTTCTTCTCAATTGCTATCCACACTTGGTTTCAATTACATATGATTTTGGTGAATTGCCTTCTCTGACAATTTGAGCAGGTTCCCATGTTCTCCCAGTGACTCTGTGTCTCACAGCTTCCCCGGCACACAGTGGACGAAGAGGCTTGGTAGATTTATCAAAATACAATTTTTGCTTTCTCATGTTTATGTTGCTCTGAGCTGTTACCTGCTCATGTGCGATGGAACGAGGCTGCAATTTATGTGGAGCAGTAGGCACTGTAGTCCTTAGTGTTCCCCCATTAGCAGCTTTGCCGGTGAGCGTAAACCCTCAATGGGTGTTGCACGATAGTTTAATAAGCCTAAATACACATCCTGCCCTGACGATTGTGCTTTCTGTATAATGGATTTGACTAAGCCAACATACTTCTCTGCTAAGCCATTGGCCTGTGGGTGATAAGTGCTTGTGGGTTTGTGCTTGATTCCCCATTCATGCAGGAAGCACTGGAATTCAGCACATGAAATTGTGGCCCATTGTCAGACACAAGTTCTTCAC
The DNA here is from genome assembly GCF_051295495.1 of Thamnophis sirtalis. Lineage (NCBI taxonomy): Eukaryota > Metazoa > Chordata > Lepidosauria > Squamata > Natricidae > Thamnophis > Thamnophis sirtalis. The sequence goes on along the minus strand of NW_028261384.1, from coordinate 44,262,160 downwards.
ACACTCCATGTCTTGAAAGTATTGTCTTGAAAGCCCATGTAACTGTTGACGCGTTTAGACTTTCCAGCTGTACTAGTTCAAAGTATTTGTTGTAGTTGTCTACTATCATTAGGTAGTGGATGTCTTCAAAATGAAAAGTATCTAGCCAATCTCTGCCACGCCCGTGAAGGAGCATTCCACAGTGTAAGAGGTTCTTTCACATTGTTTTTTGAAATGTTTGGCAGGTGTCACACTTCTTTGCAAGTGTTTCAATATCAGAGTCCAGATGAGGCCAGTAGACCACCTCCCATGCTGTGCACTTACACAGAGTAATGCCCAAATGTTCCTGATGAATTTGTTCCATTGCTTCTGCCTTCTGTGACTTAGGAATAAAAATACGGTCACCCAAGAGTATGATATCCTCATGAATGGATAGTTCATCTTTCACAGGCCAGAATTCCTGCAGCTCAGGACACAGCTTCTTGCGTTTTTCTGGCCAGCCATTGCACATGACACGAGTTAGTTTCTCTAGTACTTTGTCTTGTTTGGTGTCTTGTCTTATTTTCTCCAGCCGTACATCTGATATTGGCATGTTCACTAGTACTGTATGTACCTGCTCTTCCAGGTTCATTCCTGGCTTCATGTCCTTCTGGAAGCACCCTTGACAGGCAATCTGCCATACAATTTTCTTCACAGGCTTATACTTCACTGTGAGATCATACTGCTGTAATTTCATAACCATTCACTGCAAGCGTGGAGGTGTAGAAGCTAGTGGTTTTTGTAGTATGTACTCCAATGGCTTGGGTTCAGTTTCTACAACTACTGGGCGACCATATATGCACTGGTGAAATTTCTCACATCCATTCACAATGGCCAGCATCTCTTTCTCAATTTGAGCATAATTAGCTTGTGTCGTGGTCAGTGCATGTGAAGCATATGCCACAGAATGTCCTTGTTGAGTCAGTACAGTACCTAGCCCAAACTGGGATGCATCCACTTGAAGTACGGTGTC